>NC_084586.2:10562500-10645000 GCF_033978685.3 Nerophis lumbriciformis | reverse complement strand
TCAGAAACTATAAATAACTACAAATGAAGATAGAATACTATTAACCGCAACATGCTTGTTCTATTTTTGAAAAAGAAAACAATCTGAAGTTGTCTTTATTTTTTAGTTATCAGGCCATGATTTTATCACATCATTTATTCAGAAATGATAAATAACTACAAATGAAGATAGAATACTATTACCCCCAACATGCTTGTTCTATTTTTGAAAAAGAAAACCATCTGAAGTTGTCTTTATTTTTACATAATCATGAAATGATTTTATCACATCATTTATTCAGAAAGTATAAATAACTACAAATGAAGATAGAATACTATTACCGCAACATGCTTGTTCTATTTTCGAAAAAGAAAACAATCTGAAGTTGTCTTTATTTTTTAGTTATCATGCCATGATTTTATCACATCCTTTATTCAGAAATTATAAATAACTACAAATGAAGATATAATACTATTACCCGCAACATGCTTGTTCTACTTTTGAAAAAGAAAACAATCTGAGGTTGTCTTTATTTTTACATTATCGTGCCATGATTTTATCACATCATTTATTCAGAAAGTATAAATAACTACAAATGAAGATAGAATATTATTACCGCAACATGCTTGTTCTATTTTCGAAAAAGAAAACAATCTGAAGTTGTCTTTATTTTTTAGTTATCATGCTATGATTTTATCACATCATTTATTCAGAAATTATAAATAACTACAAATGAAGATAGAATACTATTAACCGCAACATGCTTGTTTTACTTTTGAAAAAGAAAACAATCTGAAGTTGTCTTTATTTTTAAATTATCGTGCTATGATTTTATCACATCATTTATTCAGAAAGTATAAATAACTACAAATGAAGATATAATACTATTAACCAAAACATGCTTGTTCTATTTTTGAAAAAGAAAACAATCTGAAGTTGTCTTTATTTTTAAATTATCGTGCTATGATTTTATCACATCATTTATTCAGAAAGTATAAATAACTACAAATGAAGATAGAATACTATTAACCAAAACATGCTTGTTCTATTTTTGAAAAAGAAAACCATCTGAAGTTGTCTTTATTTTTACGTCATCATGCCATGATTTTATCAGATCATTTATTAAGAAATTATAAATAACTACAAATGAAGATAAAATACTATTACCCGCAACATGCTTGTTCTATTTTTGAAAAAGAAAACCATCTGAAGTTGTCTTTATTTTTTAGTTATCATGCCATGATTTTATCACATCATTTATTCAGAAATTATAAATAACTACAAATGAAGATAGAATACTATTAACTGCAACATGCTTGTCCTACTTTTGAAAAAGAAAACAATCTGAAGTTGTCTTTATTTTTATGTTATCGTGCCATGATTTTATCACATAATTTATTCAGAAAGTATAAATAACTAATAATGACGATAGAATACTACTAACCGCAACATGCTTGTTCTATTTTCGAAAAAGAAAACAATCTGAAGTTGTCTTTATTTTTAAGTTATCATGCCATGATTTTATCACATCATTCATTCAGAAATTAAAAATAACTACAAATGAAGATAGAATACTATTATCCACAACATGCTTGTTCTATTTTTGAAAAAGAAAACAATCTGAAGTTGTCTTTATTTTTAAGTTATCATGACATGATTTTATCACATCATTTATTCAGAAAGTATAAATAACTACAAATGAAGATAGAATACTATTACCCGCAACATGCTTGTTCTATTTTCGAAAAAGAAAACAATCTGAAGTTGTCTTTATTTTTTAGTTATCATGCCATGATTTTATCACATCATTTATTCAGAAATTATAAATAACTACAAATGAAGATAGAATACTATTACCGCAACATGCTTGTTCTATTTTCGAAAAAGAAAACAATCTGAAGTTGTCTTTATTTTTTAGTTATCATGCCATGATTTTATCACATCATTTATTCAGAAATTATAAATAACTACAAATGAAGATAGAATACTATTACCCGCAACATGCTTGTTCTATTTTTGAAAAAGAAAACAATCTGAAGTTGTCTTTATTTTTTAGTTATCATGCCATGATTTTATCACATCATTTATTCATAAATGATAAATAACTACAAATGAAGATAAAATACTATTAACCGCAACATGCTTGTTCTACTTTTGAAAAAGAAAACAATCTGAAGTTGTCTTTATTTTTTAGTTATCATGCCATGATTTTATCACATCATTTATTCAGAAAGCATAAATAACTACAAATGAAGATAGAATATTATTACCCGCAACATGCTTGTTCTATTTTTGAAAAAGAAAACAATCTGAAGTTGTCTTTATTTTTACGTTATCATGCCATGATTTTATCACATCATTTATTCAGAAAGTATAAATAACTACAAATGAAGATAGAATATTATTACCGCAACATGCTTGTTCTATTTTTGAAAAAGAACACAATCTGAGGTTGTCTTTATTTTTGAGTTATTGTGCCATGATTTTATCACATCATTTACTCAGAAAGTATAAATAACTACAAAAGAAGATAGAATACTATTACCGCAACATGTTTGTTCTATTTTTGAAAAAGAAAACAATCTGAAGTTGTCTTTATTTTTACGTTATCGTGCCATGATTTTATCACATCATTTATTCAGAAAGTATAAATAACTACAAATGAAGATAGAATACTATTACCGCAACATGCTTCTTCTATTTTCGAAAAAGAAAACAATCTGAAGTTGTCTTTATTTTTTAGTTATCATGCCATGATTTTATCACATCATTTATTCAGAAAGTATAAATAACTACAAATGAAGATAGAATACTATTACCGCAACATGCTTGTTCTATTTTTGAAAAAGAACACAATCTGAGGTTGTCTTTATTTTTGAGTTATTGTGCCATGATTTTATCACATCATTTATTCAGAAATTAAAAATAACTACAAATGAAGATAGAATACTATTTACCGCAACATGCTTGTTCTATTTTCGAAAAAGAAAACAATCTGAAGTTGTCTTTATTTTTACATTATCGTGCCATGATTTTATCACATCATTTATTCAGAAATTATAAATAACTACAAATGAAGATAGAATACTATTAACCGCAACATGCTTGTTCTACTTTTGAAAAAGAAAACAATCTGAAGTTGTCTTTATTTTTAAGTTATCATGCCATGATTTTATCACATCATTTATTCAGAAAGTATAAATAACTACAAATGAAAATAGAATACTATTACCGCAACATGCTTCTTCTATTTTCGAAAAAGAAAACAATCTGAAGTTGTCTTTATTTTTACGTTATCATGCCATGATTTTATCACATCATTTATTCAGAAATTATAAATAACTACAAATGAAGATAGAATACTATTACCCGCAACATGCTCGTTCTATTTTTGAAAAAGAAAACAATCTGAAGTTGTCTTTATTTTTACGTTATCATGCCATGATTTTATCACATCATTTATTCAGAAAGTATAAATAACTACAAATGAAGATAGAATACTATTACCCGCAACATGCTTGTTCTATTTTTAAAAAAAGAAAACAATCTGAAGTTGTCTTTATTTTTACATTATCGTGCCATGATTTTATCACATCATTTATTCAGAAAGTATAAATAACTACAAATGAAGATAGAATATTCTTACCGCAACATGCTTGTTCTATTTTCGAAAAAGAAAACAATCTGAAGTTGTCTTTATTTTTAAATGATCATGCCTTGATTTTATCACATCATTTATTCAGAAAGTATAAATAACTACAAATGAAGATAGAATACTATTACCGCAACATGCTTCTTCTATTTTCGAAAAAGAAAACAATCTGAAGTTGTCTTTATTTTTTAGTTATCATGCCATGATTTTATCACATCATTTATTCAGAAATTATAAACAACTACAAATGAAGATAGAATACTATTAACCGCAACATGCTTGTTCTATTTTTGAAAAAGAAAACCATCTGAAGTTGTCTTTATTTTTAAGTTATCATGCCATGATTTTATCTCATCATTTATTCAGAAAGTATAAATAACTACAAATGAAGATAGAATACTATTACTGCAACATGCTTGTTCTATTTTTGAAAAAGAAAACCATCTGAAGTTGTCTTTATTTTTTAGTTATCATGCCATGATTTTATCACATCATTTATTCAGAAAGTATAAACAACTACAAATGAAGATATAATACTTTTAACCGCTACATGCTTGTTCTATTTTTGAAAAAGAAAACCATCTGAAGTTGTCTTTATTTTTAAGTTATCGTGCCATGATTTTATCACATAATTTTATTCAGAAAGTATAAATAACTACAAATTAAGATAGAATACTATTACCCGCAACATGCTTGTTCTATTTTTGGAAAAAGAAAACAATCTGAAGTTGTCTTCATTTTTAAGTTATCGTGCCATGATTTTACCAGGATTTTATCACACCATTTATTCAGAAAGTATAAATAACTACAAATGAAGATAGAATACTATTAACCGCAACATGCTTGTTCTATTTTTGAAAAAGAAAACCATCTGAAGTTGTCTTTATTTTTACGTTATCATGCCATGATTTTATCACATAATTTATTCAGAAATTATAAATAACTACAAATGAAGATAGAATACTATTAACCGCAACATGCATGTTCTATTTTTGAAAAAGAAAACAATCTGAAGTTGTCTTTATTTTTACATTATCGTGCCATGAATTTACCATGATTTTATCACATCATTTTTTCAGAAAGTGTAAATAACTAAAAATGAAGAAAGAATACTATTACCGCAACATGCATATTGTACTTTTGAAAAATAAAACAATCTGAAGTTGTCTTTATTTTTAATTTATCGTGCCATGATTTCATCACATCATTTATTCAGAAATTATAAATAACTACAAATGAAGATAGAATATTATTACCGCAACATGCTTGTTCTATTTTCGAAAAAGAAAACAATCTGAAGTTGTCTTTATTTTTTAGTTATCATGCCATGATTTTATCACATCATTTATTCAGAAAGTATAAACAACTACAAATGAAGATATAATACTTTTAACCGCTACATGCTTGTTCTATTTTTGAAAAAGAAAACCATCTGAAGTTCTCTTTATTTTTAAGTTATCGTGCCATGATTTTATCACATAATTTTATTCAGAAAGTATAAATAACTACAAATTAAGATAGAATACTATTACCCGCAACATGCTTGTTCTATTTTTGGAAAAAGAAAACAATCTGAAGTTGTCTTCATTTTTAAGTTATCGTGCCATGATTTTACCAGGATTTTATCACACCATTTATTCAGAAAGTATAAATAACTACAAATGAAGATAGAATACTATTACCGCAACATGCTTCTTCTATTTTCGAAAAAGAAAACAATCTGAAGTTGTCTTTATTTTTTAGTTATCATGCCATGATTTTATCACATCATTTATTCAGAAATTATAAACAACTACAAATGAAGATAGAATACTATTAACCGCAACATGCTTGTTCTATTTTTGAAAAAGAAAACCATCTGAAGTTGTCTTTATTTTTAAGTTATCATGCCATGATTTTATCTCATCATTTATTCAGAAAGTATAAATAACTACAAATGAAGATAGAATACTATTACTGCAACATGCTTGTTCTATTTTTGAAAAAGAAAACCATCTGAAGTTGTCTTTATTTTTTAGTTATCATGCCATGATTTTATCACATCATTTATTCAGAAAGTATAAACAACTACAAATGAAGATATAATACTTTTAACCGCTACATGCTTGTTCTATTTTTGAAAAAGAAAACCATCTGAAGTTGTCTTTATTTTTAAGTTATCGTGCCATGATTTTATCACATAATTTTATTCAGAAAGTATAAATAACTACAAATTAAGATAGAATACTATTACCCGCAACATGCTTGTTCTATTTTTGGAAAAAGAAAACAATCTGAAGTTGTCTTCATTTTTAAGTTATCGTGCCATGATTTTACCAGGATTTTATCACACCATTTATTCAGAAAGTATAAATAACTACAAATGAAGATAGAATACTATTAACCGCAACATGCTTGTTCTATTTTTGAAAAAGAAAACCATCTGAAGTTGTCTTTATTTTTACGTTATCATGCCATGATTTTATCACATAATTTATTCAGAAATTATAAATAACTACAAATGAAGATAGAATACTATTAACCGCAACATGCATGTTCTATTTTTGAAAAAGAAAACAATCTGAAGTTGTCTTTATTTTTACATTATCGTGCCATGAATTTACCATGATTTTATCACATCATTTTTTCAGAAAGTGTAAATAACTAAAAATGAAGAAAGAATACTATTACCGCAACATGCATATTGTACTTTTGAAAAATAAAACAATCTGAAGTTGTCTTTATTTTTAATTTATCGTGCCATGATTTCATCACATCATTTATTCAGAAATTATAAATAACTACAAATGAAGATAGAATATTATTACCGCAACATGCTTGTTCTATTTTCGAAAAAGAAAACAATCTGAAGTTGTCTTTATTTTTTAGTTATCATGCCATGATTTTATCACATCATTTATTCAGAAAGTATAAACAACTACAAATGAAGATATAATACTTTTAACCGCTACATGCTTGTTCTATTTTTGAAAAAGAAAACCATCTGAAGTTCTCTTTATTTTTAAGTTATCGTGCCATGATTTTATCACATAATTTTATTCAGAAAGTATAAATAACTACAAATTAAGATAGAATACTATTACCCGCAACATGCTTGTTCTATTTTTGGAAAAAGAAAACAATCTGAAGTTGTCTTCATTTTTAAGTTATCGTGCCATGATTTTACCAGGATTTTATCACACCATTTATTCAGAAAGTATAAATAACTACAAATGAAGATAGAATACTATTAACCGCAACATGCTTGTTCTATTTTTGAAAAAGAAAACCATCTGAAGTTGTCTTTATTTTTACGTTATCATGCCATGATTTTATCACATAATTTATTCAGAAATTATAAATAACTACAAATGAAGATAGAATACTATTAACCGCAACATGCATGTTCTATTTTTGAAAAAGAAAACAATCTGAAGTTGTCTTTATTTTTACATTATCGTGCCATGAATTTACCATGATTTTATCACATCATTTTTTCAGAAAGTGTAAATAACTAAAAATGAAGAAAGAATACTATTACCGCAACATGCATATTGTACTTTTGAAAAATAAAACAATCTGAAGTTGTCTTTATTTTTAATTTATCGTGCCATGATTTCATCACATCATTTATTCAGAAATTATAAATAACTACAAATGAAGATAGAATATTATTACCGCAACATGCTTGTTCTATTTTCGAAAAAGAAAACAATCTGAAGTTGTCTTTATTTTTTAGTTATCATGCCATGATTTTATCACATCATTTATTCAGAAATTATAAATAACTACAAATGAAGATAGAATACTATTACCCGCAACATGCTTGTTCTATTTTTGGAAAAAGAAAACAATCTGAAGTTGTCTTCATTTTTAAGTTATCGTGCCATGATTTTATCACACCATTTATTCAGAAAGTATAAATAACTACAAATGAAGATAGAATACTATTAACCGCAACATGCTTGTTCTAGTTTTGAAAAAGAAAACCATCTGAAATTGTCTTTATTTTAACGTTATCATGCCATAATTTTATCACATCATTTATTCAGAAAGCATAAATAACTACAAATGAAGATAGAATATTATTACCGCAACATGCTTGTTCTATTTTCGAAAAAGAAAACAATCTGAAGTTGTCTTTATTTTTAAGTTATCATGCCATGATTTTATCACATCATTTATTCAGAAATTATAAATAACTACAAATGAAGATAGAATACTATTACCCGCAACATGCTTGTTCTATTTTCGAAAAAGAATACAATCTGAAGTTGTCTTTATTTTTAAGTTATCGCGCCATGATTTTACCAGAACGGCCCACCTCGGGAATAGATTTTCCTCCAAAATGAGTTTGACACGCCTGAAATAAATGGCCAGGTTCTCAATATCAACCAGTTGGGCGGACATGACAAAAAAAAAAATTTTTTTTAATTAAAAAACTTTTATCCTGCGGAGGACTATCAAAAACTTTTATTTGAAAACCGTTTGACTGTGAAGGAAATGTTTGTCCAGCAAAAACTCCATGTTGCATCTTGGGAATTGGAACATCTGTGCAGTTTTTTTTTTTCTTTGAAAACGTCATAGAAGGATGTTTTTTTTTTTTTTTTTTTGCAGAGAGATGGTTTGACCATAAGACAGGGCGGAGTGAGTGAGTGAGTGAGGGAGGGAGGAGGGAAGGAGGAGGGGGGCTTCTTGTATATGTCATTGGTTTGGACGACCCAAGACCCCGCCTTGATAAAGGAGAGGAAGAAGGAAAAAAAACAAAAAAAAAACACAAGAGTTAGGCAGAGTGAGACTCCGAGCAAAGAGCAGCGGAACACTTGGATTGGACTTGTTTCAACAAACAGGGAGCATTCGCGGCGAGAAGCTTAAAGGCGAAGATCGCATCTTTTTGTTAGGAGGATTAATAAAGTGGAACGGTGATGATGCTGCTGCCGACGACGACGACGTGCGCCTAGAAAAGTCTCAACTTACCCCCCCACACCTCCCTACGTCATTCGCGAAGGTAAGACGGTGTTTTCATCCACTCCGTCCAACAGTCTCCCTCTCATAATGTCCGCCACCTTCTTCCATTAGCACTGGCTAGCTTGTCGTTTGTGTGTGTGACGTTTAGGTGAAAATAGGAAGCTGGTAATTGGCAAGTGTTTTTCGCATAACGTGAGTTACATCTCCGTTAGTGCTTCTAAGGTCGACCGGCCCGAAGGAGTTGTGTTGGTCGGCACCCGTGAAAGACGCCATCCTGTGCACGTCCTTCGCCGCCTCTTCCTCCCACCCACCGTACCCTCCGCTTCACACCGGTCCCCACGGGCACATCTGTCGGCCGACCTTCAATGCACACACACAAGTATAGTCCCGCCAGTGCTCGTTTGTCAGATTTTTTCGGGCCGGCACCTGAAGTAAGCTGCTGACTTGGCAATTAAAAAGTAACACAAACAAGACATGAACTACTCTACCATGATAAACATTCTGACATTTATCTCATCCATCCGTTCATTTTCAAGATAATCTTACTCATCTCACCATATGAAATACAACTTACTTCATCAATTATTTATTTCTTTTATTTTTATTGTTGTTACTTGAAAAAATTGAGAACAGGAAGTGAACAAAAGTTTTTAAAGCTAAAGGAGTAGGATTAAATAAGATCTGCTTCTTCCTACTCCTTTTCGAACATGTTGAATAGATGAACTGGAAATTCTAAATTGAGTGCATGCACGTTCCAAATAAACTCAAACTCAACTCTAAAATCGACCATAGTATTCATGTATAATCAATATTTTTTGTCACACTATGCGGAAATACTCACTTAAAGAGGTTGTCCCTGTCAATTATCTTTGTCGTTGGCTTGTAAACAAACTTGTACAGCAGGGATCTCAAACTCTTTTTACTGAGGGCCACATATGCAATTAGAGGGCTATGTGTAACAGTGAATATACTGTAAATGAATACAAACCACAATAATAATAATAATAATAATAGATTGTATTTGTAAAAAGCACTTTACATTGAGTAAACAACCTCAAAGTGCTATACAGTGTATTAAAAAAAATGAAAATAAAAAGATAATACAAATAAATTAAAATAAAAACTAGAACAGCCTAATAGCTAGAACTAGTACCGTATTTTCCGCACTATAAGGCGCACCGGATTATTAGCCGCACCTTCTATGAATTACATATTTCATAATTTTGTCCACCAATAAGCCGCCCCGGACTAAAAGCCGCGCCTACGCTGCGCTAAAGTGAATGTCAAAAAAACGCTGCGCTAAAGTGAATGTCAAAAAAACAGTCAGATAGTTCAGTCAAACTTTAATAATATATTGAAAACCAGCGTTCTAACAACTCTGTCCCAAAATGTACAAATGTGCAATCACAAACATAGTAAAATTCAAAATGGTGTAGAGCAATAGCAACATACCGGTAATGTTGCTCGAACGTTAATGTCACAACACACAACACACAAAATAAACATAGCGCTCACTTTCTGAAGTTATTCTTCATTCGTACCGGTAAATCCTTCGAATTCTTCGTCTTCGGTGTCCGAATTGAAAAGTTGCGCTAGCGTGGCTTCCAAAATGGCGGGCTCCGTCTCTTCGAAATCATCGGATTCAGTGTCGCTGTTGTTGTGCAGCAGTTCTGTGAATCCTGCCTTCCGGAAAGCTCGGACCACAGTTGTGACAGAAATATCTGCCCAGGCATTTACAATCCACTGGCAGATGTTGGCGTATGTTGTCCGGCGTTGTCTGCCCGTCTTAGTGAAGGTGTGTTCGCCTTCGGTCATCCATTTTTCCCACGCAGTTCGCAGTCGTGATTTGAATGCCCTGTTGACACCAATATCCAGCGGTTGGAGTTCTTTGGTTAATCCACCCGGAATGACGGCGAGTGTTGTATTTGTGTGCTTCACTTGTTTTTTGACACCATCTGTGATGTGGGCGCGTCATATATCAACATGGACGGAGCAGCGTGAAAAAAGCCACCCGGCCGCTTCGCGTAAACTTCCCTTAACCACTCGCTCATCTTTTCTTCATCCATCCATCCCTTCGAGTTAGCTTTTATGATGACGCCGGCTGGAAAGGTCTCTTTTGGCAAGGTCTTCCTTTTGAATATCACCATGAGTGGAAGTTAGCATGGCAAGCTAGAACCACAGTGAAGGATGACTTCTCATTCCCTGTGGAGCGAATATTCACCGTACGTGCTCCCGTTCCACAGTGCGGTTCAGTTGCTGTGAAATACGGTAGTAATCCGTGTGCGGATGGAGAGATTGCGTCTTTTTATGACCCGGATCGTTTAGTAGGAGCCATTTTGTGGTCTTTACAGATGTAAACAGGAAATGAAACGTACGGTGATATCCGCGCGTTTTTTCTTCTTCTTCCGGGGGCGGGTGAAGCGCTTCCTTTTCTATGGGGGCGGGTGAAGCGCTTCCTGTTCTATGGGGGCGGGTGCTTTCCTTGGCGGTTGCTTGCGTAGAAGAAGAAGCGCTTCCTGTTCTACCGGGAAAAAAGATGGCGGCTGTTTACCGAAGTTGCGAGACCGAAACTTTATGAAAATGAATCGTAATAAAGCGCACCGGGTTATTAGGCGCACTGTCAGCTTTTGAGAAAAATTGTGGTTTTTAGGTGCGCCTTATAGTGCGGAAAATACGGTATGCGTATATCAAAAAAATAAGTTTTTTGTTTTGTTTTAAAAAAGAAGGGTTTTTAAGCCTTTTTTAAAAGCATCCACAGTCTGTGGTGCCCTCAGGTGGTCAGGGAGAGCGTTCCACAGACTGGGAGCGGCGGAGCAGAAAGCCCGGTCTCCCACAACATTTGCAAAGGCCTTTGTTTTTGATTATTGATTAGACATGCACCTGGGGATAGATTGATTGGCAACACTAAATTGGCCCTATTGTGTGAATGTGAGTGTGAATGTCGTCTGTCTATCTGTGTTGGCCCTGCGATGAGGTGGCGACTTGTCCAGGCTGTACCCCGCCTTTCGCCCGAATGCAGCTGAGATAGGCTCCAGCACCCCCCGCGACCCCGAAAGGGACAAGCGGTAGAAATGGATGGATGGATGGGGGGTTATTACTTGAATAATTTGAGAACAGGAAGTGAACACAAGTTTGAGCAACTGCTATGCAAAGGAAAAGGGGTAGGATTAAATAAGCTCTGCTTCTTCCTACTCCTTTTCGAACATATTGAATAGAGAAACTGGAAATTGTGATGTATCATGTTGTGTGCATGCACATTCCAAAATAAACTCAACTCTAAGATCGACATAGTATTCATGTATAATTAGTATTTTTTTGTCACACGATGCGGAAATACTCACTTAAAGAGGTTATCCCGATATATTATCTTTGTCGTGGGCATGTAAACAAACTTATACAGCAGGGATGTCAAACTAATTTTTACTGAGGGCCACGTGTAACAGTGAATATACTGTAAATTAATACAAAACACAACATTCGATTATTGATTTTTTTTAATTGATTTTTTTTTTACAGATTGATGGATAACTTACTTTGACAAGCACATATTTATTTAAGTTTTTATTTTTCATAACCAAAATTTAAAAAAAAATGTTAGTCGAACAAATGTAATTGTATGTGTAACATGTTTATGTCAACATTGAAAGAACAAGTACAACTAGATGAGGCAATTCCTGAAGGAATTGCGTGTGAACGCTCCAATGCTGAAGTTGAACTGAAATCCTGGAAACATTTTTTATAATTGTTGAAGTAGAGCATACAATTCCCAAACAGGCTGAATACTTTGAAGTTGGAACAGTTTGAATCTTGATGAAAAATGTGGGAGTTGTGGAACTTTGAAGGATGTCCCATTGATTTCAAAGGGAATTTCCAAAAAATGTGGGAATTTCGGGAAAAGCGGGAATTTTTTGAAAATGATGAAAAAAACTTGAATGGTCTGAATGAGTTGAAATGGTTGGTGTTGGAATTTTTCAAATCGGTCGAGAAATGTTGAAGTAGTAACATGTTGAATTGAGAAATGGTATTACGGAATTCCTGGAATTTCGGGAAAACCGGGAATTGTTCCAGTCCAAAAAGCAACTTTGTTTTATGTCCTGATTAAGAGGAATGTTTGGACGGTGGAAGGGTTTAAGGGAGTTGAAAAATGTGGAAGGAGTATTCGCCCAAAAAAACGGGTGAAAATAGGGCTTTGGAAAACCAGGAATTCTGGGGAAAACCTGGAATTTTTTTACACTTGGAAAAAAGGTAGTTTAAATTTCCAGGATGGTGGAATGTGTTAAAGGTGAAATAGTTTGAATTGGTTGAAAAATGTGGAAATTTTGAATGAGAACATTTTTTGGAATTTGTCAAGTGAATAGGCTGAACAGTTTGAAGTTGGAACAGTTTGAATCTTGATGAAAAATGTGGGAGTTGTGGAACTTTGAAGAATGTCCCATTGATTTCAAAGGGAATTTCCAAAAAATTTGGGAATTTTGGGAAAAGCGGGCATTTTTTGGAAAATGGTAAAAAAAACCTTGAATGGTCTGAATGAATTGAAATGGTTGGTGTTGGAATTTTTCGAATCGGTCGAGAAATGTTGAAGTAGTAACATGTTGAATTGAGAAATGGTATTACGGAATTCCTGGAATTTCGGGAAACCCGGAAATTTTTCCAGTTCAAAAAATGGCTTAGTTTTTTGTCCTGATTAAGAGGAATATTTGGACGGTGGAACGGTTGAAGTGGGTTGAAAAATGTGGAAGGAGTAGTCGCCAGAAAAAAGGGTGGAAATAGGGCTTTGGAAAACCAGGAATTCTGTGAAAAACCTGGAATTTTTTTGAACTTGGAAAAAAGGTAGTTTAAATTTCCAGGATGGTGGAATGTGTTAAAGGTGAAATAGTTTGAATAGGTTGAAAAATGTGGAAATTTTGAATGAGAAATATTTTTGGAATTTGTCAATTGAAAGCCCGCGATTTCCGAATAGGCTGAACAGTTTGAAGTTGGAACAGTTTGAATCTTGATGAAAAATGTGGGAGTTGTGGAACTTGGAAGAATGTCCCATTGATTTCAAAGGGAATTTTGGGAAAAGCGGCAATTTTTTTGAAAATTCCAAAAAAAACTTGAATGGTCTGAATGAGTTGAAATGTTTGGTATTGGAATTTTTCAAATCGGTCAACAAATGTTGAAGTAGTAACATGTTGAATTGAGAAATGGTATTACGGAATTCCTGGAATTTCAGGAAAACCGAGAATGTTTCCAGTTCAAAAAACAGCTTAGTTTTTTGTTCTGATTAAGAGGAATGTTTGGACGGTGGAACGGTTGAAGTGGGTTGAAAATGTGGGGGGAGTAGTCGCCAGTAAAAAGGGTGGAAATAGGGCTTTGGAAAACCAGGAATTCTGGGAAAAAATGGGAATTTTTTTTAACTTGGAAAAAAGGTAGTTTAAATTTCCAAAATGGTGGAATGTGTTAAAGGTGAAATAGTTTGAATTACTCGAAAAATGTGGAAATTTTAAATGAGAACATCTTTTGGAATTTGTCAAGGGAATAGGCTGAACAGTTTGAAGTTGGAACAGTTTGAATCTTGATGAAAAATGTAGGAGTTGTGGAACTTTGAAGAATGTCCCATTGATTTCAAAAGGAATTTCCCAAAAATTTGGGAATTTTGGGAAAAGCGGGAATTTTTTGGAAAATGGTAAAAAAAAAACCTTGAATGGTCTGAATGAGTTGAAATGGTTGGTGTTGGAATTTTTCAAATCGGTCGAGAAATGTTGAAGTAGTAACATGTTGAATTAAGAAATGGTGTTACAGAATTCTTGGAATTTCAGGAAAACCGAGAATGTTTCCAGTTCAAAAAACAGCTTAGTTTTTTGTCCTGATTAAGAGGGATGTTTGGACGGTGGAACGATTAAAGGGGGTTGAAAAATGTGGAAGGAGTAGTCGCCAGAAAAAAGGGTGGAAATAGGACTTTGGAAAACCAGGAATTCTGTGAAAAACTTGGGATTTTTTTGAACTTGGAAAAAAGGTAGTTTAAATTTCCAGGATGGTAAAATGTGTTAAAGGTGAAATAGTTTGAATAGGTTGAAAAATTTGGAAATTTTGAATGAGAAATATTTTTGGAATTTGTCAATTGAAAGCCCGCGATTCCCGAATAGGCTGAACAGTTTGAAGTTGGAACAGTTTGAATCTTGATGAAAAATGTGGGAGTTGTGGAACTTGGAAGAATGTCCCATTGATTTCAAAGGGAATTTCGGGAAAAGCGGCAATTTTTTTGAAAATTCAAAAAAAAACTTGAATGGTCTGAATGAGTTGAAATTGTTGGTATTGGAATTTTTCAAATTGGTCAAGAAATGTTGAAGTAGTAACATGTTGAATTGAGAAATGGTATTACGGAATTCCTGGAATTTCGGGAGAACCGGGAATTGTTCCAGTCCAAAAAACAACTTTGTTTTATGTCCTTATTAAGAGGAATGTTTGGACGGTGGAAGGGTTTAAGGGAGTTGAAAAATGTGGAAGGAGTATTCGCCCCAAAAAACGGGTGGAATTAGGGCTTTGGGCAACCAGGAATTCTGGGAAAAACCTGGAATTTTTTTGAACTCGGGAAAAAAGGTAGTTTAAATTTCCAGGATGGTGGAATGTGTTAAAGGTGAAATAGTTTAATTGGTTGAAAAATGTGGACATTTTGAATGAGAATTTTTTTTGGAATGTGTCAAGGGAATAGGCTGAACAGTTTGAAGTTGGAACAGTTTGAATCTTGATGAAAAATGTGGGAGTTGTGGAACTTTGAAGAATGTCCCATTGATTTCAAAGGGAATTTCCAAAAAATTTGGGAATTTTGGGAAAAGCGGGAATTTTTTGGAAAATGGTAAAAAAAAAAAACTTGAAAGTTCTGAATGAGTTGAAATGGCTGGTGTTGGAATTTTTCAAAGCGGTCGAGAAATGTTGAAGTAGTAACATGTTGAATTGAGAAATGGTATTGCGGAATTCCTGGAATTTCGGGGAAACCGGGAATTGTTCCAGTCCAAAAAACAACTTTGTTTTATGTCCTGATTAAGAGGAATGTTTGGACGGTGGAACGGTTGAAGTGGGTTGAAAAATGTGAAAGGAGTATTCGCCCCAAAAAACGGGGGAATTAGGGTTTTGGGCAACCAGGAATTCTGGGAAAAACCTGGAATTTTTTTGAACTCGGGAAAAAAGGTAGTTTAAATTTCCAGGATGGTGGAATGTGTTAAAGGTGAAATAGTTTGAATTTGTTGAAAAATGTGGACATTTTGAATGAGAATTTTTTTTGGAATTTGTCAAGGGAATAGGCTGAACAGTTTGAATCTTGATGAAAAATGTGGAAGTTGTGGAACTTTGAAGAATGTTCCATTGATTTCAAAGGGAATTTCCAAAAAATGTGGGAATTTTGGGAAAAGCGGGAATTTTTTTGAACTTGGGAAAAAAGGTAGTTTAAATTTCCAGGATGGTGGAATGTGTTAAAGATTAAATAGTTTGAATTGGTTGAAAAATTTGGACATTTTGAATGAGAATTTTTTTTGGAATTTGTCATGGGAAAGCTTGCGATTCCCGAATAGGCTGAACAATTTGAAGTTGGAACAGTTTGAATCTTGATGAAAAATGTGGGAGTTGTGGAACTTTGAAGAATGTCCCATTGATTTCAAAGGGAATTTCCAAAAAATGTGGGAATTTCGGGAAAAGCGGGAATTTTTTTGAAAATCGTGAAAAAAACTTGAATGATCTGAATGGTTGGTGTTAGAATTTTTCAAATCGGTTGAGAAATGTTGAATTAATAAATGGTATTACGGAATTCCTAGAATTTCAGAAAAACCGGGAATTTTTTTGAACTTGGAAAAAAAGTAGTTGAAATTTCCAAGATAGTGGAATGTGTTAAAGGTGAAATAGTTTGAATTGGTTGAAAAATGTGGAAATTTTGAATGAGAACATTTTTTGGAATTTGTCAAGGGAATAGGCTGAACAGTTTGAAGTTGGAACAGTTTGAATCTTGATGAAAAATGTGGGAGTTGTAGAACTTTGAAGAATGTCCCATTGATTTACGGAATTCCTGGAATTTCGGGAAAACCGGGAATTGTTCCAGTCCAAAAAACAACTTTGTTTTATGTCCTGATTAAGAGGAATGTTTAGACGGTGGAACGGTTGAAGGGGGTTGAAAAATGTGGAAGGAGTAGTCGCCAGAAAAAAGGGTGGAAATAGGGCTTTGGAAAACCAGGAATTCTGGAAAATCCTGGAATTTTTTGAACTTGGAAAAAAGGTAGTTTAAATTTCCAGGATGGTGGAATGCGTTGAAGTTGAAATGGTTTGAATTGGTTGAAAAATGTGAAAATGGTGGAAATGTGAAAAATGGCCAATTCATTTTGAATGATAAAAATGTCCCGGAAAACCTGGAATTCTGGGAAATCTGGGCATTTTTGGATTTTGTCAAGGGAAAGCCCGCCATTCCCGAATAGGCTGAACAGTTTGAAGTTGGAATGGTTTGAATCGAGTGAAAATCTGGAGAAGAAGAAGTAGTTTAATAAATAGATTAATTTTGGTGTAAAAAACTATGTGTGAATGCTTTGGAGCATTCACACAAAATTAGTCAGAAAGTGCAATTTTTTTATTTTCAGCTTTTCGCGGGCCACATTAATGTCGTGGTGGACCACATAAAATAATGTGGCGGACCACATTAAAATGACAAAGCGGATTACATAACATGATGTGGCATACCACATAAAATGATGTGGCAGGCCAGATTTGAGTCCTGTGTTATATTATACATCAGTACTGCTAGTTGACATGTAACCTCACGTCCTCCTCCTGTTAGTGCTTCTAAAACCCCAAAGGTCGCCCCCCCTGGACCGGCCCGAAGGAGTTATATTGGTCGGCACCCGTGAAAGACGCATTCCTTTGCTGCCTCTTCCTCCCACCCACCACCCTCCACATCTGTCGGCCAATCTTCAATGCACACACCGCACGCTAAAAACACAAGTATACTCCCACCAGTGCTCGTTTGTCAGATTTTTTGGGCCGGCACCTGAAGTAAGCCAAGTTTAGTTGCAGAGCTGCTGACTTGGCAATTAAAAGTAACACAAACAGGACGTTAACTACTCTAAGATCGACATAGTCTTCATGTATAATTTTTTTTTTTGTCACACTATGCGGGAATACTCACTAAAAGAGGTTATCCCTGTCAATTATCTTTGTCGTGCGCATGTAAACAAACTTGTACAGCAGGGATGTCAAACTCATTTTACTGAGGGCCACATTGCAATTAGAGGGCAACGTGTAACAGTGAATATACTGTAAATGAATACGAACCACAACATTTGCAAAGGCATTTGTTTTTGATTATTTATTATTTTACAGATTGATGGATAACTTGCTTTGACAAGCAGATATTTAAAGGGGAACATTATCACAATTTCAGAAGGGTTCAAACCATTAAAAATCAGTTCCCAGTGGCTTATTTTATTTTTCGAAGTTTTTTTCAAAATTTTACCCATCACGCAATATCCCTAAAAAAGCTTCAAAGTGCCTGATTTTAACCATCGTTATATACACCCGTCCATTTTCCTGTGACGTCACACAGTGATGCCAATACAAACAAACATGGCGCATAGAACAGCAAGGTATAGCGACATTAGCTCGGATTCAGACTCTGATTTCAGCGGCTTAAGCGATTCAACAGATTATGCATGTATTGAAACGGATGGTTGTAGTGTGGAGGCAGGTATCGAAAACGAAATTGAAGAAGAAACTGAAGCTATTGAGCCATATCGGTTTGAACCGTATGCAAGCGAAACCGACGAAAACGACACGACAGCCAGCGACACGGGAGAAAGCGAGGACGAATTCGGCGATCGCCTTCTAACCAATGATTGGTATGTGTTTGTTTGGCATTAAAGGAAACTAACAACTATGAACCAGGTTTACAGCATATGAAATACATTTGGCAACACGCACTTTGAGAGTGCAGACAGCCCAGTTTTCATCAATTAATATATTCTGTAGACATACCCTCATCCGCTCTCTTTTCCTGAAAGCTGATCTGTCTAGTCCAGTTGGAAATGCATCTGCTTTGAGTGTCGCAGGATTTCCACACATTCTTGCCATCTCTGTCGTAGCATAGCTTTCGTCGGTAAAGTGTGCTGAACAAACGTCCAATTTCTTGCCACTTTCGCATCTTTGGGCCACTGGTGTAACTTGAATCCGTCCTTGTTCGTGTTGTTACACCCTCCGACAACACACCGACGAGGCATGATGTCTCCAAGGTACGGACAACAGTCGAAAAAAACGGAAAATAACAGAGCTGATTTGACTCGGTGTTTGTAATGTGTTTGAGAAAATGGCGGATTGCTTCCCGATGTGACAAATCGCTCCGAGAGCGAATAATAGAAAGGCGCTTAATTCGCCAAAATTCACCCATTTAGAGTTCGGAAATCGGTTAAAAAAATATATTGTCTTTTTTTCTGCAACATCAAGGTATATATTGACGCTTACATAGGTCTGGTGATAATGTTCCCCTTTAAGTTTTTATTTTTCATAAACCATGTGTGTAGAACAAATGCAATTGCATGTGTAACATTTTTATGTCAACATTGAAAGAACAAGTACAACTAGATGAGGCAATTCCTGAAGGAATTGCGTGTGAATGCTCCAATGCTGAAGTTGAAGTGAAATGCTGACAGGATGTAGTAAGAATAGTTTGAATGTTGGAATGGTGTGAATGTTGAATAGCTGACGCTGAACTGAAATGCTAATGGAATGCAGGATGAATGTAGAAATGGTTTAAATGTTGAAACCGTTTAAACGCTGAGATGGTTTGAATGTTGAAGAGTTTGAATTTCCAGGAAAACCGGAATTTGGTTTGGAACTTGGGAAAGTGTTAGTTTGAATGTCTAGGATGAGCGGAATGTGTTGGAATGGTTTGAATAGGTTGAAAAATGTGGGAATTGTGCAACTTGGAAAAATATCCCATTTATTTCAATGGGAACTTCCTGGGAATTTTGAGAAAAGCGGGATTTTTGGAAAATGATTAGGAGCATGAATGTCCTGAATGAGCTGAATTTGTTGGTGTTAGAATTGTTTAAATCGGGCAAGAAATGTTGAAGTATTAAACGGTATTAGGGAAATTCTGGAAAATACTGGAATTTTTTTAACTTGGAAAAGGGGAAATTTAAATTTCGAGAATGGTGGAACATGTTGAAGGTGGAATGGTTTGAATAGATTGAAAAATGTGGAAATGGTGTAAGTTTAAAAAATGGCCAATTCATTTTGAATGGGAAAATTGTCCCGGAAAACTTGGATTTCTGGGAAATGTGGGAATTTTTGGAATTTGTCAAGGGAAATCCCGCGATTCCCGAATAGGCTGAACAGTTTGAAGTTGGACCGGTTTGAATCGGATGAAAAATGTGGACGGTAGAACACGCCAAAATCTGGAGAATAATAATAATAAATAGATTAATTTGGTGTAGAAAACCTAATGTGTGAATGCTCCAAGGCATTCACACATTCGCACAGAAAGTGCGTTTTTTAATTTTCAGCCTTTAGCAGGCCACATTAATGTTGTGGTGGACCACATTAAAATGACAAAATTATGTAGCATACCACATAAAATGATGTAACAGGCCACGATAAAAAAATGTGGCGGGCCATATTTGACACGTTAATTGCCAGAATTTTACCATAAAAAAACAGTGGTATCTTTTTCCCCATTTCCGCATACTGAGCTCAGAAAGCATAAGAACAAGTATATACATTTGATTATTTACATTTGATTATTTACAATCCGGGGAGGTGGGATGTGGTGGGGGGAGGACTTTAGGCTAGGGTTGTAGTTGACTGGAGGTGTTCTTTTAGTGCGGTTTTGAAGGAGGTCGTGAAAATGCGGTATATTGATGTTCAAAAAAAGACCAGATGAATTAAAAACGATAGTGGGTCGAGAACTCTGGGCCCCCTAGTTTTTATCATGCTGAAAGTCTGACAATTTAGGTTGAGTATTCCTACTAATTATCCTGCACAGACCCGGAGAAAATGAAAGTTGTTTAAAAGTCATTGGAACAGTATCTTGTGCCGACCAGTGTCTAAATTGTTGCATCTGTTGTGCGAAACTCTCCCCTGCAATCTGGCTTTGTGTGATAGTGACCCTGACCCCATGTTTTCACGCCGTGTCCCCTCTGTGAACTCGCCCTAGGTGGGGGGTTGGGGGTGTTTCCAGGTCTTTGACACTCGCTTTGTTATAATTAGCATGGCTAAAAATGGTATCACCCGCACGTATCGCCTTCTCTTAATTGTTCTGTAATCCACTAATGCAGGGGTCGGCAACCTTTACCAGTCAAAGAGCCATTTTGACCAGTTTCACAAATTATAGAAAACAATTGGAGCCGCAAAAACTTTTGAAATTTTAAATGAAATAACACTGCATACAACGTTTTGTTTTTGCTTTGTGCTATGTATAAATCAGGGGTCTCAGTCACGCTGCCCACACCTTTATATGGAATTTTTAAATTGGTGCGGCACGCAAACTTTATATGATTAGCGCTTGTCAGCGTCATGCGTGCTGTGATGGTACAGCATATAGCGCCCACTACAACCAGCGTGCCTGATCAGCCACATGTTGTATGGGGCTTCCGCTTGCTCACATGGGTGACAGCAAGGCATACTTACTCAACAACCACACAGGTTACACTGACGGTGGCGGTATAAAAAAAACTTTAACACTCTTACTAATAATGCGCCACACTGTGAACCCACACCAAACAAGAATGACAAACACATTTCGGGAGAACATCTGCACCGTAACACAACATAAACACAACAGGACAAATACCCAGAATCCCATGCAGCCCTAACTCTTCCGGGATACAATATACACCCCCGCTACCAAACCCCGCCCACCTCAACCGTCGCACAAAGAGAGAGGGGGGGGGGGGTTGATGTGTGAGGGAGCAGGCTTGGGGTAGGGGCGGGGTTTGGTGGTAGCAGGGGTGTATAATGTATCCCGGAAGAGTTAGGGCTGCATGGGATTCTGGGTGTTTGTTATGTTGTGTTTATGTTGTGTTAAGGTGCAGATGTTCTCCCGAAATGTGTTTGTCATTCTTGTTTGGTTTTGGTTCAAAGTGTGGCGCATTATTAGTAAGAGTGTTAAAGTTGTTTTATATGGTCACCGTCAGTGTAACCTGTGTGGCTGTTGACAAAGTATGCCTTGCTGTCACGTACGTGTGCAAGCAGAAGATGTATATTGTATAACAATTGTTAGGCTGGCACGCTGTTAATACAGATTGAAGAGGGCGCCGAATGTTGTACCATCATAGCACGCCCTTATTATATCTGTAAGGGTGAAAATCGGTGAATATTGATCCGGGGAGTTTTCTGCGAGAGGCACTGAAATCCGGAAGTCTCACGGGAAAATTGGGGGGTTCAGCAAGTAAGCTGCTGAGCCGCATCAGAGTGATCAAAGAGCCACATGCGGCTCCGGAGCCGCGGGTTGCCGACCCCTGCACTAATGGCTCCAAAAGCATTGCAAAAATCCAAAACCCAGAAGCTGTCCAGTGGGATACATGGTGGTAGTCTATTTCTCCTACAAAGAGTATTAAGTAGAAGTTAAAGTAGCAGGCGCATTTTGCACCAGGCTTCCTGTTTTTTTTCCCCCCCTTTCCTTCTCGTTAAAAATGGCTGCTGTCGAGCTTCTGGAGAGGAAATTGAACAGCCCCCGTGAAGAATCTGCCCTCTGCCATCCTCCGCTGCGTTGCCGAGCAGCACCCCTATCACTCAAGGCAATTGAACCTCTCTTGGGGAGGGTGCGGGGAGGGGACCCCTGTTTCGCGGCGTGCAATATTTATTACTATCCGTCAAGCGCCGGCCGACTCTCCCTCTCTGCGGGTGAGTAACAGTGGTCGCTAAGTTCTGTGTTTAAAAAGTTCCCCTCGCCAGGAACCATTAGGTGGGGATTTATGGGTACAGCTTCCTAGGAAATGCTGCAAGGGAACATGTGTCAAAGTTGCCACATACTTATGTTATGGCTAAGATGTTTACTAGTGGTGCTTTTCTTTCTTGTAATCAGTTTGTGTAATAAGCCTTTCAACGGACTGTATGATGTTTATGAGGTTTTTTTAGAGGTCCGTCTATTGGACTGTGACATTCCACCCATGGTAAATGGTAAATGGGTTGTACTTGTATAGCGCTTTTCTACCTTCAAGGTACTCAAAGCGCTTTGACACTATTTCCACATTCACCCATTCACACACACATTCACACACTGATGGCGGGAGCTGCCATGCAAGGCCCGAACCACGACCCATCAGGAGCAAGGGTGAAGTGTCTTGCTCAAGGACACAACAGACGTGACGAGGTTGGTAGAAGGTGGGGATCGAACCAGGAACCCTCAGGTTGCTGGCACGGCCACTCTCCCAACCGCACCACACCGTCCCCATATTAGTGACTCCCAGAACCCAAAAAAAGTTTTCTATTCGGGCTCCAGTACTCTGGAAAGCCCTCCTGGTAACTGCTACCTCAGTTGAAGCATTTAAGTCCCATCTTAAAACTAATTTGTATACTCTAGCCTTTAAATAGACCCCCCTTTTAGACCAGTTGATCTGCCGTTTCTTTTCTGCTCTGGCAAAGATTCGGTGACCACAGATGAAACGCTAGTTGTCCAAAGTCGGGACCCAGGGTGGACCACTCATCTGTGCATCTGTTGGAGACGTCTCTGCGCTGCTGACTTGTCTCCACTCAAGATGATCTCCTGCTGGCCCCACTATGGACTGGACTCTCACACTAAATCTGCGTTCTAAGAACTCCGGCGTATTAGTGATTCACAGAGTCCCAAAAAAGTCTGCGGGCTATAGAGCGTTTTCTATTCGGGCTCCAGTACTCTGGAAAGCCCTCCCGGTAACAGTTAGAGATGATACCTCAGTAGAAGCATTTAAGTCCCATCTTAAAACTCATTTGTATACTCTAGCCTTTAAATAGACATCCCTTTTAGACCAGTTGATCTGCCGTTTCTTTTCTGCTCTGGCAAAGATTCGGTGACCACAGATGAAACGCTAGCTGTCCAAAGTCGGGACCCAGGGTGGACCACTCATCTATGCATCAGTTGGTTTCGTCTCTGCGCTGCTGACTTGTCTCCAATCAAGATGATCTCCTGCTGGCCCCACTATGGACTGGACTCTCACACTAAATCTGCGTTCTAAGAACTCCGGTTTATTAGTGATTCACAGAGCCCCAAAAAAGTCTGCGGGCTATAGAGCGTTTTCTATTCGGGCTCCACTACTCTGGAATGCCCTCCCGGTAACAGTTAGAGATGCTACCTCAGTAGAAGCATTTAAGTTCCATCTTAAAACTCATTTGTATACTCTAGCCTTTAAATAGACCCCCCTTTTAGACCAGTTGATCTGCCGTTTCTTTTCTGCTCTGCCCCCCTCTCCACAGATTCGGGACCCAGGGTGGACCACTCATCCGTGCATCAGTTGGGGACGTCTCTGCGCTGCTGACTTGTCTCCGCTCAAGATAATCTCCTGCTGGCCCCACTATGGACTGGACTCTCACACTATTATGTTAGATCCACTATGGACTGGACTCTCACACTATTATGTTAGATCCACTATGGACTGGACTCACACAATATTATGCTAGATCCACTATGGACTGGACTCACACAATATTATGTTAGATCCACTCTGGACTGGACTCTCACAATATTATGTTAGATCCACTATGGACTGGACTCTCACAATATTATGCTAGATCCACTCGACGTCCATTGCACCGGTCACCCAGAGGGTAGGGGGTCCCCACATCTGCAGTCCCCTCGAAGGTTTCTCATTGTCATCCCATTGGGTTGAGTTTTTTCTTGCCCTGATGTGGGATCTGGACTCTCACACTATTATGTTAGATCCACTATGGACTGGACTCTCACAATATTATGCTAGATCCACTATGGACTGGGCTCTCAGACTATTATGTTAGATCCACTATGGACTGGACTCTCACAATATTGCGGCTTGAGCAGCCCTTTGAGACAGTCGTGATTTAGGGCTATATATGTATAATAATATGTATATATTGATTGATTGATTGATTGATTTTAGTCGTCTACTTTTAATAAACGCCAGATTTTCAACTTGTTTGTATACTAAACTTCAAAGGAAAGTTGCTGAAAACCTACTAAAACAACATTTGTCACAATCTTCAGTGCAATCTCTTATGGTACATAAAGAGAATCCTGTTGAAACTTAGTTTTTTTTGTTCATCAATCATCATCAATCAAAGTTTATTTATATATCCCTTAATCACAAGTGTCTTAAAGGGATGCACAAGCCACAACGAAATCCTCGACTCAGATCCCACATCAGGGCAAGAAAAAACTCAACCCGATGGGATACAATGAGAAAACCTTGGAGGGGACCGCAGATGTGGGGACCCCTCCCCCCTGGGCGACCAGTGCAATGGACGTCGAGTGGATCTAGTTAATAATGTGAGAGTCCAGTCCATAGTGGATCTAACATAATAGTGTGAGAGTCCAGTCCATAGTGGATCTAACATAATATTGTGAGAGTCCAGTCCATAGTGGGGCTAGCAGGGGATCATCTTGAGTGGAGACAAGTCAGCAGCGCAGAGACGTCCCCAACTAATGCACAGATGAGTGGTCCTCCCCGGGTCCCGACTTTGAACAGCTAGCGATCATCTATAGTCACTTCCACGCAGGTCTATTTAAAGGCTAGCCTATACAAATGAATTTATGAAATCAATTTTCGCTATAAACACTGATTTATTTCAATTAAAAGAAAACATCCCTTAAGACTTGGAAGATAAACAACCTTGAGTTAAAATGTAAAGGTCTCTTTGGCAATGCTAGTCGAAACTTTGTTTTGTTTGGTTTTTGAAACACATTTTACTGTGACACAGGTTTATTCTTTGAACATCAAAGAAAATAATCTCTAGAAACCTAAAGATGAGCAGCATTTATCAGAATTTTCAGTAGATTATCCAACATCCCTTCTGCGGTGCTAGTTGAAATTCTGTTTAGTTTGGTCTTTAAAGCCGATTTTTGCTGTTAACAGTGGTTTATTTCTTAAAAGTCATTTAAAACCCATAAAATAAATAACATAACAGAATCTTCAGTTGACTCTGAAAGGTCTTTATAGCGATGCTGGTCGAAACTTGAATTTGTTTGTTTTTTTAAAACCCATTTTGCTGGGACATAGGTTTATTCTTTGAACATCAAAGAAAAATAATCTCTAGAAACCTAAAGATGAGCGGCATTTATCAGAATTTTCAGTAGATTATCCAAAATCCCTTCTGCGATGCTGGTTGACATTCTGTTTAGTTTGGTCTTTAAAGCCGATTCTTGCTGTTCACAGTGGTTTATTTCTTAAAAGTCACTTAAAACCCAAAAAATAAATAACATAACAGAATCTTCAGTTGACTCTGAAAGGTCTTTATAGCGATGCTGGTCGAAACTTGAATTTGTTTGTTTTTTTAAAACCCATTTTGCTGGGACATAGGTTTATTCTTTGAACATCAAAGAAAATAATCTCTAGAAACCTAAAGATGAGCGGCATTTATCAGAATTTTCAGTAGATTATCCAAAATCCCTTCTGCGATGCTAGTTGAAATTCTGTTTAGTTTGGTCTTTAAAGCCGATTTTTGCTGTTAACAGTGGTTTATTTCTTAAAAGTCACTTAAAACCCAAAAAATAAATAACATAACAGAATCTTCAGTTGACTCTGAAAGGTCTTTATAGCGATGCTGGTCGAAACTTGAATTTGTTTGTTTTTTTAAAACCCATTTTGCTGTGACACAGGTTTATTCTTTGAACATCAAAGAAAATAATCTCTAGAAAACTAAAGATGAGCGGCATTTATCAGAATTTTCAGTAGATTATCCAAAATCCCTTCTGCGATGCTGGTTGAAATTCTGTTTAGTTTGGTCTTTAAAGCTGATTCTTGCTGTTAACAGTGGTTTATTTCTTAAAAGTCACTTAAAACCCAAAAAATAAATAACATAACACAATCTTCAGTTGACTCTGAAAGGTCTTTATAGCGATGCTAGTCGAAACTTGAATTTGTTTGTTTTTTTAAAACCCATTTTGCTGTGACACAGGTTTATTCTTTGAACATCAAAGAAAATAATCTCTAGAAAACTAAAGATGAGCGGCATTTATCAGAATTTTCAGTAGATTATCCAAAATCCCTTCTGCGATGCTGGTTGAAATTCTGTGTAGTTTGGTCTTTAAAGCCGATTCTTGCTGTTAACAGTGGTTTATTTCTTAAAGGTCACTTAAAACCCAAAAAATAAATAACATAACAGAATCTTCAGTTGACTCTGAAAGGTCTTTATAGCGATGCTAGTCCAAACTTGAATTTGTTTGTTTTTTTAAAACCCATTTTGCTGTGACACAGGTTTATTCTTTGAACATCAAAGAAAATAATCTCTAGAAACCTAAAGATGAGCGGCATTTATCAGAATTTTCAGTAGATTATCCAAAATCCCTTCTGCGATGCTAGTTGAAATTCTGTTTAGTTTGGTCTTTAAAGCCGATTCTTGCTGTTAACAGTGGTTTATTTCTTAAAAGTCACTGAAAACCCAAAAAATAAATAACATAACAGAATCTTCAGTTGACTCTGAAAGGTCTTTATAGCGATGCTGGTCGAAACTTGAATTTGTTTGTTTTTTTAAAACCCATTTTGCTGGGACATAGGTTTATTCTTTGAACATCAAAGAAAATAATCTCTAGAAACCTAAAGATGAGCGGCATTTATCAGAATTTTCAGTAGATTATCCAAAATCCCTTCTGCGATGCTAGTTGAAATTCTGTTTAGTTTGGTCTTTAAAGCCGATTTTTGCTGTTAACAATGGTTTATTTCTTAAAAGTCACTTAAAACCCAAAAAATAAATAACATAACAGAATCTTCAGTTGACTCTGAAAGGTCTTTATAGCGATGCTAGTCGAAACTTGAATTTGTTTGTTTTTTTAAAACCCATTTTGCTGTGAACACAGATTAATTCTTTGAACATCATAGATACAGTATCTTACACAAATACGGTACATGTGCCTCATAGAGTACCTTGTTAATTCTCAATACAGCCTTCAAATCCATTTAGTTTCAACCTTTTCGGCTCCTTGGCGACGAAGACTGGGATAAACTGTAGAAATGGATGAATCTTGCCAAGACACTCATAGAAACAGTTTGCTCTGGAGTGATTCCAGGTGTTGGGCGTCTTCTTCTTCTCTCTCTCTCTCTCTCTAGATAAAGTGCAGAGGAAGGGAGGTATCGGACTCTCTTCCTGTCATCTGTACTCCCGCCGCTTAGGCCACTTCACTGACTGCATGTGTGCGCTTTTGCCGAGGTGAAAGGATAATTGGAGCTATGGATGTCTTTATCATGGTGACAGGAAGCCCAGGCGCTAGTCTTTCTTCGTGAGAAGAGACGATCCAACGATAGCTTCACGTATTTTCGTGCGGCTCCAGCTATCAAATCAAATCATCAAATCAAGCTTTGTATATAAAGCGCTTTTCATACATAAGAGAAATGCAACGTAAAGTGCTTTTACAAAGTTAAAAACAATACCCCGGTGACCCATATCCCCCATTATCACATACATACGCACGAAAACAAATACCAAACACAAACAAACACACGCACACAACATACACATACACACACACACACACACACTTATGCAACTATATGTAATAGAGATGTCCGATAATATCGGCCGATAAATGCTTTAAAATGTAATATCGGAAATTATCGGTATGAGTTTCAAAAAGTAAAATTAATGACTTTTTTTAAAACGCCGTTGTACAGAGCAGTTGCGTCTCCAAGTCAGCAGCCCCTCCCCTCTCCCCTCTCCCCTCTCTCACACACAACACAGAAGTTGACGACTGCAGCATGAGAGGTTTATTGGCGACGCTTGATGACCTCATCAAACCGCCGCACGCGGAGCATAACAACAAGAGTGTGTTGTTGCCGGTGCTGTAGCCGTGGCTAACAAGCGAGCTCGCTCGGTGACTGACTAACACCATGTCTATGGTTTGGGATTATTTTAAAATGTGTCTGATGGATAAAAAAACTGGCAATTTGCAGTGACTGCAAAAAGTTGGTTATGCGAGGAGGAACCAAGACGTCTTCCTTCAGCATTTCAGAAGCTCTGACTGACTGCTAAGCCATTTCAAGCACTCACCACTAGCTTGCAGCACATTTTTGTTTCTCATCCAAATAGATGAGGGCAGATTGAGCCCAGTTTATAATTCCTTGTTATACAGTATACCAGGCAGTCTTGCACTAAAGGAGGACTATGTTATTGTTTACTTTATTACTCTAGTATACTCCGGACTGAAGCTGTGTGCCTTCATTGTTTTTGTAGCTGTTGTTTTAAGGCATGTTTAAAAAAATAAAAAAATAATGCACTTTGTGAAAGTCAAAGTATAGTATTTCCCATCGTTGTAGTGGGTATCAGGATTATCTCAGGAAGAGGATGTCCCAAATTCAAAGCTGCTGTTTTGAGGCATGTTAAAAAAAATAATGCACTTTGTGTCTTCAATAATAAATATGGCAGTGCCATATTGGCACTTTTTTCCATAACTTGAGTTGAAGTTATTTTCTTATTTTGGAAAACCATGTTACATTGTTTAATGCATCCAGCAGGGCATCACAACAAAATTAGGCATAATAATGTGTTAATTCCACAACTGTATATATCGGTATCGGTTGATATCGGTATCGGTAATTAAGAGTTGGACAATATCGGAATATCAGATATCGGCAAAAAAGCCATTATCGGACATCTCTAATATGGACCAATGATTGCATGGCTGAGTACAGAGGAGACATGTGAGTAAACACTATCACAGGAGCCATCTGCACCAGGAGGTCATCAATCCAATCCAATCCACTTTATTTGTCTAGCACATTTAAACAACAAAAATGTTTCCAAAGTGCTGCACAACAATATTAAAAACAATATTCAAATATTATCCTTAGCTCCAAAAACAAAAACAAATAAATATAAAACCAATTTAAAAAATAGACCATGGCCACCAGGACGCTGACACAAATGCACCCCCACAAGCACGGTCGATAACCCCTGAGACAGATGGCTCATCTGAGGAATGTTGGAAAATAAAAATAATAAAACTTGTAAAATAGTAAGAACCATGTGTAGAGATAAAGAATAAAATACAAGTAAGACATATGAAGATTAATAGAAAAAAAAAGAAAGAAAATAAAATAAAAAATATATATAGTAAATAAATTAGTTATAAATAAATTTAACTAAATAAAATCTTGCATAACTAACAGGATAAAAAAATTACTTCAATAAAATAATTAATATCAGGTAAAAGCCAAATCAAAAAGGTGGGTCTTAAGCCTGCTCTTAAAAACATGAACGTTCTCCGCAGCCCTGAGGTCCTCCGGCAAGCTGTTCCATAGACGGGGGCCATAATGGTAAAGACTTTGTGTCCTTACTTTGGGAATAATTAGAAGATGAGTGCCGGAGGATCTCCGGGCCCGGGAAGGTTCATAGGGTAAAAGCAAATCTGAAAGATAAGAAGGCCCAATACCATAAAAACATGAATAAACCATAAGAAGAACCTTAAAATTGATCCTGAAACACACGGGGAGCCAATGCAGAGATTTTAAAACTGGTGTAATGTGCGCCCGCCTTCTGGTCTTCGCCAGGACACGTTGCCGCTGAATTTTGGAGTAATTGTAAAGGTGCAATTACCTTTTTTAGGAAGACCGGCAAGCAGGGCGTTACAATAATCTATACCACTTGTAATAAAAGCATGCCGTGTAGCTATTGGCCGGAGCCTCATGTGGCCGGCGAGCAGATGGCGATGGTATGGGATTGAATGTGTAAAGTGAGTAGTAAAGTGCATTGTCTCACAGCCGTGCAAAAGGTCACGCCCCCCCCGCGGCCCAAGTCTTCATGAGCGCCGGTGTGCTGCGGCGCCTGCAATTTAGACTGATTAATTATTTTCTTACAACTTCATACTCTTTCATTTAGGGCATATTAATTGATGTGCTCCCAAATCCACACTGGCGTAATCCACCAAGGATTCCTCAAAGGCGAGCACAAAAGGCTTTTATTATCTTAAGGAGGAAGTGGTCTTTTGGGACGGCGAGTGCATCCCGGCACCCGCACCCCACCCCGCTCAATTGTGCGTCGAAACGGGCGTAAGCGAAACGAAATTACCAGGTATCATGAGCGCGTTGGATAATTACCTCGCCGGCGCCATTGTTGTAACGCCAAGGCGTGCTCTTTTTTTGAGGTTTCGATGAAGGTGTGTGTGGGGAGGGGGGGGGGGGTTATGGCTTCCTCTCACAAAGAAGACAAATGCGCTTTCAAGGTTAAAGTCTGCAATGGCCAAATGTTTTGAGAGGATGGATTAATTTCATGTCCCATCATGTGATTTGCGATATCGCCCCCCCACCCCTCCCCTCCCCTCCCCCGCTGCCCTTGCTTTCATTGCAGATGTACGAGCATGATGAGAATTTGCGGCCGGGTGGGGGGAGGCGGGGTCCGCCTCGCAGCCTTCATCTTCAAGTGTTTACAGGACTACTAAGTGGATTTATAGGACGCGCGGCATGCTTTATAATTTCGCCATCATTCCCCCAGCCTTGTTTTTTTATTGAACGACAATTCAGCCGTTATCTTCTTGGCGAGAGAACGAGCCTTTTCCTCGCACATAAAAGCCAAACATGAGCGCAATATGGAGGAACTTAAAGGTGTTGGGGGTGGGAGGGGAGAGGGGGTGCTTGTGGGGAAAATTGCTGAGTACACTTAATTGCAGCACAGGCTCTGATGGAGGGTGAAAGACCGCCATGGTAACGGCGACCCGGCTGCGCTCGACACCTCGTGGCACAGTGTCTATCCGCCGCGATTGTTTGTGTCCGCTTGTCAAAGCGGTTAATGAAGATGTCGGCTCGCAGCAATGACGATTAGATTATTTGCCTCGATAGGTTGAAATTTAAAATTCACTTTGACATACAGTGGTACTTCCAGTAATCCGGTCCGTAAAAAATTGGACGGAGATCAAATGGTAGCCATTCTTCCCGTAAGAAGTAACGTAAATCCAATTTTACCGTATTTTCCGGACCATAGGGCGCACCGGATTATAAGGCGCACTGCCGATGAGCGGGTCTAGTCAGGTATATTTTCATACAAAAGGCGCATTAAAAGAGTCATATTGTTATTACAGATGTCTGATAATGGCTTTTTTGCCGATATTCCGATATTGTCCAACTCTTAATTACCGATTCCGATATCAACCGATACCGATATATACAGTCGTGGAATTAACACATTATTATGCCTAATTTTGTTGTGATGCCCCGCTGGATGCATTAAACAATGTAACAAGGTTTCCCAAAAAAAATGCCAACATGGCACTGCCATATTTATTATTGAAGTCACATAGTGCATTATTTTTTTTAACATGCCTCAAAACAGCAGCTTGGAATTTGGGACATGCTCTCCCTGATAGAGCATGAGGAGGTTGGGGTTGGGGGGGTTGCGAGGGCGTTTATTGTAGCGTCCCGAAAGAGTTAATGCTGCAAGGGGTTCTGGGTATTTGTTCTGTTGTGTTACAGTGCGGATGTTCTCCCGAAATGTGTTTGTCATTCTTGTTTGGTGTGGGTCCACAGTGTGGCGCATATTTGTAACAGTGTTAAAGTTGTTTATACGGCCACCCTCATGTTGACCAATTATGCTTTGCATTCACTTGTGTTTGTGAAAAGCCGTAGATATTATGTGACTGGGACGGCAAGCAAAGGCAGTGCCTTTAAGGTTTATTGGTGCTCTGTACTTCTCCCTACGTCCGTGTACCACTCCGTACAGCGGCGTTTTAAAAAGTCATCAATTTTACTTTTTGAAACCGATACCGATAATTTCCAATATTACATTTTAAAGCATTTATCGGCAGTCCGATATTATCGGACATCTCTAATTATTAAGATTTTTTCCTAGATGTAAAACACTTCCTTGTGGTCTACATAACATGTAATGGTGGTTCTTTGGTCAAAATGTTGCATAGTCGATGTTTTACAGATCATCTTCAAGCCGCTTTCTGACAGTCGCTTCCGGATGCGCCGTTTTGTGGGCGGTCTTATTTACGTGGCTCAGCTTCAACAGCGTCTTCTCCCCGTCATCTTTGTTGTAGCGGTGTAGCGTGCAAGGACGGGAGTGGAAGAAGTGTCAAAAGATGGAGCTAACTGTTTTAATGACATTCAGACTTTACTTCAATCAATAACTGAGCAGCATCTTCTCATCCGTGGCTCACTAGTGCAATAAAAACGCCGGAAATGTGCCCCTTGAAAAAATGTCCGACCGAAACTCTCTAATAACTAAAGTTAATTGGGTGAATAATGTAAACTCACTACACCGGTATGTTTTAGCGCTTTCATGGAGAGTTTACTAACAGATATAAGTAAGAACTTTACACTTCTTTATATTAGAAATGGCAACAGCGGAGGATGAATGTCCCATAACAAGAAGATAGAGAAAAAGAAGAAATGTATCGACTACGGTGTCGGCACGGCCTACAAAGGCGGACACACGCAAATTTTCAGGACTTGTGCGCATCCCAAATACACATCAGCAGGTACCAGAAGGTAAGAAAAGTTGCTTTTGCATAATATTGCGAAACAAAACGACAGATAATGTCTTACCTTATACACACACCATAATAACACTTGTATGTTGAAGCACAGTACAATCCATCAAGCGGTGCAGCTTCATAGCATACCAAAGTGGTACTAAAACATTTTGATACATTTTTGAGCGCCATGTGTAATGTTCTGTATTTTCAATGGAACATATACCATTTTGGTGTTGTTTACTTGAGTCATATTGCAGTCTACACGTATCTCTTATGTGTGACTGCCATCTACTGGTCACACTTATCATTTCACCATGTACCAAATAAAATAGCTTTGAGGTCGGGAAGCACAACCAAAATTATTCTGTACATTAGGCGCTTATAAGGCACACTACCATGATTTGATTAAAGTGGACCCCGACTTAAACAAGTTGAAAAAATTATTCGGGTGTTGCCATTTAGTGGTCATCCATCCATCCATTTTTCTACCGCTTGTCCCGTTCGGGGTCGGGTACGGAATAAGTACTGTACTGTGCAATCTGCTAATAAAAGTTTCAATCAATCAATCACTGTCGATTTTTGAGAAAATTAAAGGATTTTAAGTGCGCCTTATAGTCCGAAAAATACGGTAATCAATAAGTGAAGTGGAGTGAATTACATTTATATAGCGCTTTTCTCTAGTGACTCAAAGTGCTTTACATAGTGAAACCCAATATCTAAGTTACATTTAAACCAGTGTGGGTGGCACTGGGAGCAGGTGGGTAAAGTTTCTTGCCCAAGGACACAACGGCAGTGACTAGGATGACGGAAGCGGGGATCGAACCTGGAACCCTCAAGTTGCTGGCACGGCCACTCTACCAACCGAGCTATACCGCCCAAATATCAATACAAATATGTTCAATAAAACATTATAGACTTCCATTACACATATTAAGGATTACATACAGTATATCGGTATAATGGCATTGTCCATCCGGTCATTTTCTACCGCTTGTCCCTCTCAGGATTGCGGGGGGCCTGGAGCCTATCCCAGCTGCACTTGGGCATTAGGCAGCGTACACCCTGGACAAGTCACCAGCTCATCGCAGATAATCAATTACTCTCACATTCACACTAGGGCCAATTTAGTGTTGCCTATAATCCTATCCCCAGGTGCATGTCTTTCGACGAGAGAGAAAGCCGGAGTACCTGTAGAGAACCCACCCAGTCACTGTGTACATGCAAACTCCACACAGAAAGACCTCGAACCCAGGACCTCTCTAATCCATATCTCTTTGTAAAATATACCTGTATAACTAGTAACATCGGTAAACAGCCCAGCCCTCGAACTAAACACAAAAAATGTATACATGGCTTCTGCAGATTCTCAATACTTTTATGGATAAATGTTCGTCGTTTGCTGCGAACAGGTCGGACGTATTTTTAATAGTTTCTCTCTCTGATTGAGTCGTCTCCTTCATCTTTCGGCTATGAAGTGCGTTTTATCGGATTACTAGATTAATCGAACAAACTAATCAATAAATTACTCGGTTGCAAAAATAATTGATAGGTGCAGCCCTAATTTCGGTCACAATAACCGTAATATTGAATGTTGATATCATTGCCTACCATAAGGATTGTCTTAGTGGTTGTATTATTCCTGCAAGATGAGACAAAAATGTTACACACAGCATAAGTAGTGCAGAGTACAATCATTTTCTTCAATGACAAACAATTCCATTACAGTCGGGCGGAGCTAACGCTGCAGCGACATACACATGAGTTTATATTTGGCTTTCTCATCTTCCTCTTCAAGCCCCTCTTATCTCCACTTCAAGCACAAATTCTTCCACACTGCAGTGGGTAATGTGACCGAGACATCTTAAGCGAATTGGAAGCCAAGCCTTCTTATCCAATATGCTGGCAATGGAACCAGAATCAGTAGGAGGAAAAAGCTGTGGTTCCTACTCACTGTTTACCCATTTGCTAAAATTAGCCTCGACTGCTGTGAAAAGTTGAACTTTGGACTCTGCAGTAGTAGGTAAGGGTTGGCCCCGGAGCAGGTTGTATGCCTCTGTAGTGGCACATTTTCTCTATTGCTACATTGAACTGGAATAAAGCGGAAAAACGTCAAAGGAATGTACACAGAAATGTTGCATAATACTAGTGACATAGCATAAGAATTTATCTAACAACCAACAGAGGGGGTCTGTTGATCCTCTGTTCAGATCCCACATCAGGACAAGAAAAAACTCAACCCAATGGGATGACAATGAGAAACCTTGGAGGGGAGAGTCCAGTCCATAGTGGATCTAACATAATAGTGAGAGAGTCCAGTCCATAGTGGATCTAACATAATAGTGAGAGTCCAGTCCATAGTGGATCTAACATAATAGTGAGAGAGTCCAGTCCATAGTGGATCTAACATAATAGTGAGAGTCCAGTCCATAGTGGATCTAACATAATAGTGAGAGTACAGTCCATATTGGGGCCAGCAGGAGATCATCTTGAGTAGAGACAAGTCAGCAGCGCAGAGACGTCTCCAACTGATGCACAGATTAGTGGTCCACCCTGGGTCCCGACTTCGGACAGCTCGCGCGTCATCTGTGGTAACATAAGGAAAATGTTTCCATGTTTTTTTCCATTACGACCTCAGTCTTAACTGAGTCAAACTGGACCAGAATCCAACGCTGGAGTTGATGCTGAAGTGATGTAAAAGACCCTCCCCCCCAGCAATGGTAGATGGCTAACACACTCCGGAGTGTTTCGACTTGGCTAGTTGTATGTCCCGCTTTGATATTTAAAGTCAAGCAGAAGGATGGTGCACAGTATAAGAATTTGTCTAACAACCAACAGAATTCCCCAACAGAGGGGGTCTGTTAATGCCACAAACTTAAGACTGATTAGACCATGATTGTCATCAAGTCTAAAGACAAAAGAGCAGGCCAATCATAAGTGTTATGGATACGATGGCTCTTTTGTCCTGTCCTGTATTGTAAGTACCCAAATCACATAATCAATCAATCAATCAATCAATGTTTACTTATATAGCCCTAAATCACAAGTGTTTCAAAGGGCTGTACAAGTCACAACGACATCTTCTGCTCAGATCCCACATCAGGACAAGAAAAAACTCAACCCAATGGGATGACAATGAGAAACCTTGGAGGGGAGAGTCCATTCCATAGTGGATCTAACATAATAGTGAGAGAGTCCAGTCCATAGTGGATCTAACATAATAGTGAGAGTCCAGTCCATAGTGGATCTAACATAAATAAATGATAAACATAATAGTGAGAGTCCAGTCCATAGTGGGGCCAGCAGGAGATCATCTTGAGTGGAGACAAGTCAGCAGCGCAGAGACGTCTCCAACTGATGCACAGATGAGTGGTCCACCCTGGGTCCCGACTTTGGACAGCTCGCGCCTCATCTGTGGTAACATAAGGAAAATGTTTCCATGTTTTTTTCCATTACGACCTCAGTCTTAACTGAGTCAAACTGGACCAGAATCCAACGCTGGAGTTGATGCTGAAGTGATGTAAAAGACCCTCCCCCCCCAGCAATGGTAGATGGCTAACACACTCCGGAGTGTTTCGACTTGGCTAGTTGTATGTCCCGCTTTGATATTTAAAGTCAAGCAGAAGGATGGTGCACAGTATAATAATTTGTCTAACAACCAACAGAATTCCCCAACAGACGGGGTCTGTTAATGCCACAAACTTAAGACTGATTAGACCATGATTGTCATCAAGTCTAAAGACAAAAGAGCAGGCCAATCATAAGTGTTAAGGATACGATTGCTCTTTTGTCCTGTCCTGTATTGTAAGTACCCAAATCACATAATCAATCAATCAATCAATGTTTACTTATATAGCCCTAAATCACGAGTGTCTCAAAGGGCTGCACAAGTCACAACGACATCCTCTGCTCAGATCCCACATCAGGACAAGAAAAAACTCAACCCAATGGGATGACAATGAGAAACCTTGGAGGGGAGAGTCCATTCCATAGTGGATCTAACATAATAGTGAGAGAGTCCAGTCCATAGTGGATCTAACATAATAGTGAGAGTCCAGTCCTTAGTGGATCTAACATAATAGTGAGAGTGTCCAGTCCATAGTGGGGCCAGCAGGAGATCATCTTGAGTGGAGACAAGTCAGCAGCGCAGAGACGTCCCCAACTGATGTACAGATGAGTGGTCCACCCTGGGTCCCGACTTCGGACAGCTCGCGCCTCATCTGTGGTCACATAAGGAAAATGTTTCCATGTTTTTTTCCATTACGACCTCAGTCTTAACTGAGTCAGACTGGACCAGAATCCAACGCTGGAGTTGATGCTGAAGTGATGTAAAAGACCCTCCCTCCCCCAGCAATGGTAGATGGCTAACACACTCCGGAGTGTTTTGACTTGGCTAGTTGTATGTCCCGCTTTGATATTTAAAGTCAAGCAGAAGGATGGTGCACAGTATAAGAATTTGTCCAACAACCAACAGAATTCCCCAACAGACGGGGTCTGTTAATGCCACAAACTTAAGACTGATTAGACCATGATTGTCATCAAGTCTAAAGACAAAAGAGCAGGCCAATCATAAGTGTTATGGATACGATGGCTCTTTTGTCCTGTCCTGTATTGTAAGTACCCAAATCACATAATCATTCAATCAATCAATGTTTACTTAAATCACGAGTGTTTCAAAGGGCTGCACAAGTCACAACGACATCCTCTGCTCAGATCCCACATCAGGACAAGAAAAAACTCAACCCAATGGGATGACAATGAGAAACCTTGGAGGGGAGAGTCCATTCCATAGTGGATCTAACATAATGGTGAGAGAGTCCAGTCCATAGTGGATCTAACATAATAGTGAGAGTGTCCAGTCCATAGTGGATCTAACATAATAGTGAGAGTGTCCAGTCCATAGTGGATCTAACATAATAGTGAGAGTCCAGTCCATAGTGGGGCCAGCAGGAGATCATCTTGAGTGGAGAAAAGTCAGCAGCGCAGAGACGTCCCCAACTGATGCACAGATGAGTGATCCACCCTGGATCCCGACTTTGGACAGCTCGCGCCTCATCTGTGGTCACATAAGGAAAATGTTTCCATGTTTTTTTCTGTTACGACTTCAGTCTTAACTGAGTCAGACTGGACCAGAATCCAACGCTGGAGTTGATGCTGAAGCCATGGTAGCCATGGTAGATGGCTAACACACTCCGGAGTGTTTTGACTTGGCCAGTTGTATGTCCAGCTTTGGTCCGGGCATTGATATTTAAATTAAAGCTGAAGGATATTGCATAGTATAAGAATTTGTCTAACAACCAACAGAATTCCCCAACAGAGGGGGTCTGTTAATGCCACAAACTTAAGACTGATTAGACCATGATTGTCATCAAGTCCAAAGACAAAAGAGCAGGCCAATCATAAGTGTTATGGATACGATGGCTCTTTTGTCCTGTCATGTATTGTAAGTAAATCACATAAGGAACATGTTTCCATGGTTTTTTCCCATTAGATCTGATTTCCAATCGCATAATCCAGGTGCGTTAGTCCGACTTTTCAAAAACCGAACATGATCGGATTAAGGTGTTTCAATGGGTTGTAGTAGGTTTATTTAGAGCCGAACTATTTGGGAAGTCAGACTAATTTAGTGCATGGACACGTACTGAATGATTACTGTACTTTGATAAACCGACGGACTGACGAGTGCCAGCTCGTTAGCTTAAATGCTAACATAAAACCAAGAGACATGAACTTATTTCCCCATTAAAAAAAAAAAAAAAAAAAACATACCGTATTTTTCGGACTATAAGTCGCAGTTCTTTTCATAGTTTGGCCGGGCTCCAGTGTGACTTATATATGTTTTTTTTACTTTTTTATTATGCATTGTCGGCAGGTGCGACTTATACTCCGGTGCGACTTATACTCCGAAAAATACGGTACTCCAATCTAAACTTGTATGAACACATTACTGTCTAAACCACTAAGATGTTAAATTGTGCACATTGAACCTAGAAGCCACGCTCTCTTAGTACAGAGTGATCGTTCTGTACTCAGAAATACAGACCAAGGAGTTTTTACAGTGCGTTCAAGGACCACTAAAAGAGTAGGACGCCACAACGCCCGCCAGAAATAATAAATATATAATATATAATAATAATAAATGATATCAGATTCGATTTGTTCAGCACTTTTCATTTAAATAAATCTTAGTGTTACATTACAAACCAATATTAAAAAAAAAGGTTTTCGAGCAGTGTGTCTTATTATTTTAAATTAGTTCTTTTTGAGCACAGTCAACAATTCCGCGATGATAACGATGATAATCGTGATAATTTTGGTCACGGTAACCGTGATATGAAATTTTCATATCATTACATCTAGAGATGTCCGATAACGGCTTTTTTGCTGATATCCGATATTCCGATATTTTCCAACTCTTAATTACCGATTCCGATATCAACCGATACCGATATATACAGTCGTGGAATTAACACATTATTATGCCTAATTTTGTTGTGATGCCCCGCTGGATGCATTAAACAATGTAACAAGGTTTTCCAAAATAAATCAACTCAAGTTATGGAAAAAGAAAATGCCAACATGGCACTGCCATATTTATTATTGAAGTCACAAAGTGCATTATTTTTTTTAACATGCCTCAAAACAGCAGCTTGGAATTTGGGACATGCTCTCCCTGAGAGAGCATGAGGAGGTGGGCGGGGTTGAGGTGAAGGGGAGGGGTGTATATTGTAGCGTCCCCGAAGAGTTAGTGCTACAAGGGGTTCTGGGTATTTGTTCTGTTGTGTTTATGTTGTGTTACGATGCGGATGTTCTCACGAAATGTTTTTGTCATTCTTGTTTGGTGTGGGTTCACAGTGTGGCGCATATTTGTAACAGTGTTAAAGTTGTTTATACGGCCACCCTCAGTGTGACCTGTATGGCTATTGACCAAGTATGCATGCATTCACTTGTGTGTGTGTGAAAAGCCGTAGATATTATGTGATTAGGCCGTAACCGTGATATGAGATTTTCATATCATTACATCCGTAATACACACTGATGGAAATTGTCGAGATTTTTATGGGGTCTTTTGATTCCAGAAGATTTTCCAAATTGTACGAGCTTTTGGGACATCCGGATGTTGGCGTTCCACTGTAAGAAACGTTCCAAAGATTTCTAGTTGTGTACCCTTTCAAATTTTGTCTTGGACTTTAACCTTTAACCGTGCAATACAACATAATACCCCATCAAGACCCGGTAGTGCTGTTGTTTGCTTGAATGCACCGCCAGTCATGAGTATAAAAGGACCTCTTGCCGTCCTCTCCCTCTCCTCCATATCCATCTCCGTTCCCCCCGTCGACCCGAGTGAAGGTCTCGCTGCTTATGTAACGTCTCCAAACATTTGTGCTGCATTAGGGGAAGTCAGGCATGCCAAAGCTGTGCAAAACCCCATAGAGGTGGGACAGATGGCGAGCCTCATTCGCAGCCTTGTAAACTGCCTGTGACAGCAGAGATGGCACACGCTGATAAAGTGGGCCAGCGCTAACTAAGGCTTCGCAGTGGCGTGGATGGCTGAGATGCTTTTTACAGGGGCCGTAAAGCAGGGGTGCCCAAAGTCCGGCCTAGGGGCCATCTGCGGCCCGCAGCCGATTTTTATTTTATTTTATTTTATTTAAAAAAAAAAAATTTTTAACGACCCGTGGCACATTTTGAAAATACTTTTCAAAAACAAAACACAGAAAACCTGTAAAGTGGAATAAAAGAGCAAACCGGTGAAATGTAACGAGAAAAATCTGCACACAAATAATACACAGCTGCCATGCAGGCTGATTTTTTTTTTTCTTAAACTGCCATTGCTTAAAAATAATAACGAATTCAAATACAATTTTTTATTGTGAATTATTGGCCTATTTAAGGTTTTAATTACTTAACATCAAATATTCCACAGACTTTTTGACACTTAGAAAATATCCCGACTTTTGACAAAAAAAAATCCCGACTTTTTGACACTTAGAAAAAATCCCGACTTTTTGACACTTAGAAAAAAAAGACTTTTTGACACAAAATTCTATTTTTCGTTAAAATATTACATATTTTGTGTGTTTGCCAAGTTTTCTTTGACAAAAGAGCATAAAACAAACAAATAAAAACTACTAAAAACTTATAAAAACTTACATTAGATCTGAAGTTAATCTTGAGACTTAAGTGTTTTTAAAGTAAAAAAAAAAAAGAGATAATAATATTATATATATATATATATATATATATATATATATATATATATATATATTTATATATATATATATATGACGTATTTTTAACACCTTTTGAGTGGTCCCTTTCGGATCCTCAATAATTGTAGGTTTTTGGATTTTTTTTTCCATTTTTTCCTCGAAAAATAATAATGAATCAAATGAATCGAAATCAATGTCGACTTTTTGACACAGGATTCTATTTTTCGTTAAAATATTACATATTTTGTGTGTTTGCCAAGTTTTCTTTGACTAAAAGAGCATAAAACAAACAAATAAAAAAATAATAACTTATAAAAAATGTTTATTAGATCTGAAGTTAATCTTGAGACTTAAGTGTTTTTAAAGTAATGTGTATATATATATATATATATATATATATATATATATATATGTGTATATATATATATATATATATATATATATATATATATATATATATATATATATGACGTATTTTTAACACCTTTTGAGTGGTCCCTTTCGGATCCTCAATAATTGTAGGTTTTTGGATTTATTTTTTTTCATAATGTCATTGCTCAAAAAATAATAATGAATCAAATGAATCAAAACCAATGTCGACTTTTTGACACGGGATTCTAATTTTTTTGTTAAAATATTACATATTTTGTGTTTGCCGGTTTTTAAAAAAAATAAAAAAGCATTAAAAAAAACAAATAAAAAAATATAAAAAACTTATAAAAACGTATATTAGATCTGAAGTTAATTTTGAGACTTAAGTGTTTAAAGTAAAAAAAAAAAAAAAAAAAAAAAAAAAAATATATATATATATATATATATATATATATATATATATATATATATATATATATATATATATATATATATATATATATATATATATATATATATATATATATATATGACATATTTTTAACACCTTTTGAGTGGTCCCTTTCAGATCCTCAATAATTGTAGGTTTTTGGATTTTTTTTTTCATAATGTCATTGCTCAAAAAATAATAATGAATCAAGTGAATCAAAATGTCGACTTTTTGAGAGGGTAGCGGGGGGTTGAACCCTGCAAGGGGCTCTGGGTATTTGTTCTGTTGTTTTTATGTTGTGTTACGGTGCGGATGTCATTGTTGTTTGGTGTGGGTTCACAGTGTGGAGCATATTTGTAACAGTGTTAAAGTTGTTTATACGGCCACCCTCAGTGTGACCTGTATGGCTTTGACCAAGCATGGCTTGCATTCACTTGTGTGAAAAGCCGTAGATATTATGTGATTGGTCCGGCACACCCCCAATATCGGAAATCGGGAGAAATTCGAGAGAATGGTTGCCCCGGGAGATTTTCGGGAGGGGCACTGAAATTCGGGAGTCTCCCGGGAAAATCGGGAGGGTTGGCAAGTATGACTGGGAGACGCAACTGCTCTGTACTTCTCCCTACGTCCGTGTACCACTCCGTACAGCGGCGTTTTGAGAAGTCATACATTTTACTTTTTGAAACCGATACCGATAATTTCCGATATTACATTTTAAAGCATTTATCGGCCGATAATATCGGATATCTCTACTCGAGACCCTTCCAGGTCTTCGAGACCAAAACTTGAGGGGCGCGCTAAAGGTTTAAAAAAAAAAAAATGGATGTATTGGTTCTGAGAATGAAAAATATCAAAATGCATGTTATCATTTTTCAGTGTGCGGTCCTCAATGGAGAAAGTTTGGACACCCCTGCCATAAAGCATCTCAGTTGGGCGTTCTCTACACTGTTATGACTGCTAATTGTGCTGTTTGCAGATTTATGGAGACGGTGATTCATATTTTAAAAAGCGCCGTTTCGCCATGCTCCACCTGGGCGCCGCGTTCCGGCTCCGCCATTACCCAAAGCTATCAGATGCCGGCATTAGATCATCCATCACGGCGTTAAGGAAGGTGACCCGGAGTTGTTTTGTAATTCAGTCGTTAATCACCGCCACGGAACGCTCTGTCAGTTCACTTTGTTTGCCGTTAACAACTCTTTGGGTGGAGTCCATTACCGGGCAAACAGACAGTGAAACACGGAAGAAATGAAGATGCCCGGCCCACAGTCCTCCCGGAGGGCAGATCAAATGGCGGGCCTGGTGATGATGAGGGATGTTTATGTCCGCCGCTCTATTAAGGAGAAGCTCTTCCCTGCTGGCACATAATGAACATCCACCTTGCGTAATGGCTGTTCCTTTCGCAGAATTACCGGCCGTTTTCATCAAAAACGCAGGCGCAATTGCCCTCGGCGGTCGAGTCGAGGATGCGGTTTGCAAGGTGACTGTCGTACGGCCACATTAACCATGCCTTTTTTTTGGGTATGGAAATGGTTACGTCCTTGGATGGACGGCGTTTCAACTCTGTCTGTGGTCGCTGTGTACACGGCGACGTCTCCTCCAGATGTCCCCCCCACGGCGGCAAAAAAAAAAAACACACTCCACGGATCACGTCTGCTGAGCCCGGCGTATGGCCCACAGAGCGTTTGTGTGTTGATTCGGTCAGGGAGAGGGTGGAACACCGACGACGGGGAGGGGGCAGCGAAAACATCTCGCAGAGGAGAATGTTTCTGGAAAGGCGCAGACAACGTGCCATCTGCACACTGCAGGGCGTATTGAGCGACACCGGACCACTGCTGTGAGCAACGATTGCATTGTTATTAAATGGCTGTTGCCTCACTGGCAGCCATATTAAAGCCTCTGATCCTTTGCCCGGTGCAAGTAGAGGAGGAGAGAAAGGAGCCTCCACCCCCTCCAGTCTGGGGTGAAAAGGAAAAAAAATGTCTTGCCTGTTGGACGTGGTGACATAATGTGCAGCTGCAAGATTAGACCGTGGCAACGCAAACACGCAGGAAGACGGCAGCTCTACGCCGCGATCCTTGTCGCGTCTCAAACCGTCAAAACGCTGCGATATTCATTTCATTTCCACGAGATGTGCGTCCGTCTTCCTGCCCGAGGGAGTCTGGAGCAGCCTGTGTTCCAGCTGTGTGGGGACTTCCGGGTGTTCACTGGCCTTTGTGCACAGTGATGTAGTGGCAGGAGTCGACCTCCTTCCAATCCAATCATATTCAGTACTAGGGATGTCCCGATCCAGGTTTTTGCACTTCCGATCCGATACCGATATTGTTTTTGCATTTCCGATCCGATACCGATACTGACCGATACCGATACTGGCCTATCCGAGCATGTATTAAAGTTTAAAGTTATTTAGCCTACTTAGTTGTCAGAATCATGTTGAAAAGGGTTTTAGTACTCTTGATAACAACTAGCCAGCTGAATTAGGGGAGTTTGAATAATACACAATGGTTGGTAACAAGAAACTGACCTGTTTATTCAAGGATAAACACAAAATAGACAAAATTATACATGACAAACAGAAATGGCATCATTGAAACTAGGGCTGGGAGATATGGCCTTTTTTAAATATTGCGATATTTTAAGGCCATATTGCGATACACAATATATATCTCGATATTTTGCCTTAGCCTTGAATGAACACTTGATGCATATAATCGCAGCAGTATGATGATTCTATGAGTTTTGATTGATTGATTGAGACTTTTATTAGTAGGTTGCACAGTGAAGTACATATTCCGTACAATTGACCACTAAATGGTAACACCCGAATAAGTTTTTCAACTTTCAACAAATGATACAGATATATACTATCTGATATATACTATTATCATAATACAGTCATCACACAAGATAATCACATTGAATTATTTACATTATTTATAATCCAGGGTGTGGAGGGGGGCGCCGGATGTAACTGTCAAAAAGACAGCCAAAAGAGTTTGATATGAGAATAAATCTAAAGTTAAAATATAGGGTAGAAATGCACCCATTTGCAGGAAATGTAGTCTTGATTTTCAAAATGTTCTTTCAAGGCTTGCATGTCTACATTAAAACATTCTTCTTCATACTGCATTAATATATGCTACTTTTAAACTTTCATGCAGAGAAGGAAATCACAACTAAAAAAATCACTATTTTTTTCATACGGTGTTGATGTGGAAATTTTTGCCTCTGCATTTTGATGGTGTGGACGTGTGGCACCGAATGGAGATAAGCGTCTCGACAGACATCACAATATTTGAACAATGATGATGAAAACTGTTGTCTCTGTCGTGTCCGTGTGTCGAAAATTGTTATGCACTTATTTTTTTATTTGATTTTGTGCGTGGCATAAATTTGCTATGCGCAGAGGACGCTTAAACAGTGCGCAATTGCACAGGCGAGCACCTTAGAGGGAGCGTTGCTCGCACGGCTGCGCTAGCATCACAGCTAACGTTAGCCATGCTGCTACCTCTCTGCTCGGGGAGGACGTATACGTATGTGACGTATGACGTGACAGTATGTGACGTATGTCGTGACAGTATGTGACGTGTGTAAGAAGGTGCACTTGCTGTCTGTGAGAGGGAGACACAGGAAAGAGTGACAAGAGCCTGTCGTGTAATGCCAGCAGCTAAAAGCAACTGCGTGAGAATTGTGGATGTGTTGAAGGTGTGCTGGAAAATGCGGAACGGAAATTAGGGAGCAGCAGAAAAGTGGAATGTATTATTTAAATCGGTGCGTTGGAAAACACGGACCGGAGTTTTTTTTTTAAACTGGATCTGGATCGGCATTTTCCCATGCCTTGCTGATACGCAATTTTTGGCAAATATCGGCAGCCGATCCGATCCAAATATCGGATCGGGACATCCCTATTCAGTACACAGCTAAAACATCCGTCCATCTTCTTCCGCTTATCCGAAGTCCGGTCGCGGGGGCAGCAGCCTAAGCAGGGAACCCCAGACTTCCTTTCTCCCCAGCTACTTCGTCCAGCTCCTCCCATGGGGATCCCGAGGGCGTTCCCAGGCCAGCTCGGAGACATACCGTATTTTCCAGACCATAGGGCGCACCGATGAGTGGGTCTCGTCAGGTCTATTTTCATACAAAAGTGCACCGGATTATTGGGCGCATTAAAGGGGTCATATTTTTTATTTTTTTTCTAAGTGTAAAACACTTCCTTGTGGTCTACATAACATGTAATGGTGGTTCTTTGGTCAAAATGTTGCATAGATTATGTTTTACAGATCATCTTCAAGCCGCTTTCTGACAGTCGCTTCAGGATGCGCCGTTTTGTGGGCGGTCTTATTTACGTGGCTCACCTTCGACAGCGTCTTCTCCCCGTCATCTTTGTTGTAGCGTGCAAGGACGGGAGTGGAAGAAATGTCAAAAGATGGAGCTAACTGTTTTAATGACATTCAGACTTTACTTCAATCAATAACGGAGCAGCATCTCCTCGTGTCTCACTCGTGCAATAACAAGGCCGGAAATGTGTCCCGTAAAAAAACGTCCGACCAGAACTCTGTAATAACTAAAGTTCCTTGGGTGAATAATGTAAACTCACTACACCGGTATGTTTTAGCGCTTTCATGGCGAGTTTACTGACAGATATAAGTAAGAACTTTACGCTACTTTATTTTAAAAATGGCAACAGCAGAGGATGAATGTCCCATAACAAGAAGATAGAGGAAAAAGAAGAAGCTTAGCGACTACGGTGTGGGCACGGACTACAAAGGCGGACGCGCGCAAATTTTCAGGATTTATGCAGATCCCAAATACAGATCAGCAGGTACCAAAAAGTAAGAGAAGTCTCTTTTGCATAATATTGCGAAACAGAACGCCAGATATTGTCTTACCTTATACACACACACCATAATAATACTGGTATGTTGAAGCACAGTACAATCCATCAAGCGGTGCGGCTTCATAGCTTACCAAAGTCGTACTAAAACATTTTGATAGATTTTTGAGCACCGTGTGTAATGTTCTATATTCTCAATGGAACATTACAATATTTTGTCTTGTTTACTTGGGTCATATTGCAGTCTACACGTGTCTCTTATGTGTGACTGCCGTCTACTTGTCACACTTATCATTACACCATGTACCAAATAAAATAGTTTCGAGGTCAGTAAGCACAATCAAAAAATTATTCAGTACATTAGGCGCACCGGGTTATAAGGCGCACTGTCGAGTTTTGAGAAAATTAAAGGATTTTAAGTGCGCCTTATAGTCCAAAAATTACGGTAGTCTCTCCACTGTGTCCTGGGTGTTCCCCGTGGCCTACTACCGGTCGTACATGCCTTAAACATCTCCCAAATGAAGGCGACCGGGTGGCATCCTGACCAAATGCCCGAACCAACATGTGTGTGTGACTATCAGTGGTACTTTAACTTTTACTTTAAAAATGAATAAAAAAACTGTTTATATATGTATGTGTGTGTGTGTATATATATGTATGTATGTATGTATGTATGTATATGTATGTATCAGTGACGTACAGTCACTAGAGGCAGGTGAGGCGGGGCCTCACCTGCCATCATGGAAAGAAAAAAAAGTAAAAAGAAAAATTTTTTTTTCAATTGTTATATGTATCCAGTGATTATACTATAAAGTTATTTTCCATTTAACTTCACCAGTTTTAGATTATTTGTATTCAAAATCGATGAATTTTCACATTTGCCGTTCAAATACTGAGAAGAGACGGTGCGGTGAACAGCAGCCAGTTGAGGCACGTCACTCAGTGCCGCAACATGGATTGCGCACTGACTCGACTAACTGCTGGCCTGCTGTGCAGTGAGACCGTATTGCTATATGAACTATATTATACATTTCCATAGTTTAGTTAGCTGAGGTATATAATGTACAGTGTATTTTGTCAACAACTGTATGTGTGTAAAGTATTTCTTGTGCTAAGCGATCATAAAACGGCTGCAAAAGACGCACTGGCTGAGGCTCCAGTAACCCCGCCTCCTGCACCCCCGCCGTAGAATTGTTATATCAACTAAAGCCCACACTTAAACTTTCCACATGCAAGATTGAATCTATTTAAAAAAATTATTTCATAAGAAGCCAAAAAGTGCAAAAACAATAATGTTGGTGTTGGAGGAGTTGTGAATAACTGCAGGGACACAACATTAGGTACACCTGCAGACTGCAGGTGTACCTAATTCACAACTCCTCCAACACGAACATTATTGTTTTTGCACTTTTTGGCTTCTTATTAAATAACTTTTGTAACCTATTTTTATGGGCTTTCCTCTTTGTGATGTTAAGTTCCTGTTATGCGCTGTTATACAGTATATGCCTTGAGCTCTTATTTTGAATGCGCTAAGAGCGGAAGTGATGTCACGTTGCGGAGGTTTTTGAAAGAAGGTAAATAAAGTGGTCCTCGTGTAAACTGGAGCCTCCGTGTTTGTTATTTTGTAGTTTCATACAGTATAGGCGACATTTATAAACCCTCGGTTACACTTTTTTAAATAGATTCAATCTTGCACGTGGAAAGTTTAAGTGAGGGCTTTAGTTGCGGTGCATGGACTTACCGTATTTTCCGCACTATAAGGCGCACCTAAAAACCACAAATTTTCTCAAAAGCTAACAGTGCGCCTTATAACCCGGTGCGCTTTATTACGATTAATTTTCATAAAGTTTCGATCTCGCAACTTCGGTAAACAGCCGCCATCTTTTTTCCCGGTAGAACAGGAAGCGCTTCTTCTTCTACGCAAGCAACCGCCAAGGAAAGCACCCGCCCCCATAGAACAGGAAGCGCTTCACCCGCCCCCATAGAACAGGAAGCGCTTCACCCGCCCCCGGAAGAAGAAGAAAAAACGCGCGGATATCACCGTACGTTTCATTTCCTGTTTACATCTGTAAAGACCACAAAATGGCTCCTACTAAACGATCCGGTTCATAAAAAGACGCAATCTCTCCATCCGCACACGGATTACTACCGTATTTCACAGCAACTGAACCGCACTGTGGAACGGGAGCACGTACGGTGAATATTCGCTCCACAGGGAATGAGAAGTCATCCTTCACTGTGGTTCTAGCTTGCCATGCTAACTTCCACTCATGGTGATATTCAAAAGGAAGACCTTGCCAAAAGAGACCTTTCCAGCCGGCGTCATCATAAAAGCTAACTCGAAGGGATGGATGGATGAAGAAAAGATGAGCGAGTGGTTAAGGGAAGTTTACGCGAAGAGGCCGGGTGGCTTTTTTCACACAGCTCCGAAGGCGAACACACCTTCACTAAGACGGGCAGACAGCCTCGGACGACATACGCCAACATTTGCCAGTGGATCGTAAATGCTTGGGCAGATATTTCGGTCACAACTGTGGTCCGAGCTTTCCGGAAGGCAGGATTCACAGAACAACAGCGACACTGACTCCCGATGACTTCTACGAGACGGAACCGGCCATTTTGGATACCACGCTTGCGCAACTTTTCAATTCGGACACCGAAGACGAAGAATTCGAAGGATTTACGAATGAAGAATAACTTCAGAAGGTGAGCGCTATGTTTATTTTGTGTGTTGTGACATTAACGTTCGAGCAACATTATGTTACTATTGCTCTACACCATTTTGAATTTTACTATGTTTGTGATTGCACATTTGCGTACATTTTGGGACAGAGTTGTTAGAACGCTGGTTTTCAATATATTATTAAAGTTTGACTGAACTATCTGACTGTTTTTTTGACATTCACTTTAGCGCAGCGTTTTTTTGACATTCACTTTAGCGCAGCGTAGGCGCGGCTTATAGTCCGGGGCGGCTTATTGGTGGACAAAATTATGAAATATGTAATTCATAGAAGGTGCGGCTAATAATCCGGTGCGCCTTATAGTGCGGAAAATACGGTAATTTCTAAGTAAAGGTAAGACCATAATAATGTTTTTTTTTATTAAATGTGCTTTTTTGTGTGCTACAGTTTGTATGTGTAAAGTTAAAGTTAAGTTAAAGTACCAATGATTGTCACACACACACTAGGTGAAATGAAATTTGTCGTCTGCATTTGACCCATTCCCTTGATCATCCCCTGGGAGGTGAGGGGAGCAGTGGGCAGCAGCGGCGCCGCGCCCGGGAATCATTTTTGGTGATTTAACCCCCAATTCCAACCCTTGATGCTGAGTGCGAAGCAGGGAAGAATGCTGGTATGAGCTTTTAAACATAACCCGTTAACTGCTGCCAATCAAATGGTGAATAAGATACTCTTTAGGGTTCATATGTTTGTAATACTGACTGTGATGAAGTCAGTGCCTCACCAGCCATCAACCTCACCGCACGTATGTATGTGTATATATATATATATATATATATATATATATATATATGTATGTATGTATGTATGTATGTATGTATATATGTATATGTATGTATATATGTGTGTATATATATGTATATACACTTTGGTACATTAATCATGAATACAAAAAACAGTTGATATATATATATATAAATAAAATAATGCTTGCCTTGGTGCCCTTCTAACTTGCCTTGGTGCCCTAAAATATGAGCCCTCCTTTAAGGCAACACTTGCCTTGACCTTAAAAAGTTTGAATTCGAGGCCTGATATCAGAAACCGTCGTCTGTCATCACTCGCCAAATTACGTTTTTCAGTGGTTTTCCCGCCAAATGGGATGGAATAAATGATGGAAAATGTACATCATGTAAGTTGGATGTTGAGCCATACTTAGAATATTTGGAGTCGGGTGAGTCTGTCAGATCAGCGGCTCAGTCTGTCGTCTCATTTCACGACGCGGGATGAATGGTGAAACGCTCATAAATATTCATGCCCGCTCAGACTCCTGTGTTTTGCTGACAAAAGTTTCCAAGGTCCCGATTTTTTGGAGCCCGTCATCCCGGTTGACGGGACCTGACATTTGGCAAGGTCTGCGAGGAGGATTTGTTTGTGACAGCTTCAAATTACGGCGGCGCACAAGGAGCCGGGGAGGATGGGGAGGATGGGGGGGATTGAGGAGGAAAATAGCTGCTGCTTATTTAAATGTCACTTCAACAAGGTGAATGCATAAGCTCCCCCAAGCGTTGCACAGGCATTCCCCCACAATGGAAAGGGTTTCGCACCATTCTCCATTCACTGCATGTCTCTGTTATTGTGCTGGCGTTGGCAGCGGCCGCTAAACCTTCTGAAGCCTCGCCAGCATCTTGACAGTAACCACAAGCCATTTAGTCGTTTGTTTTCCGGAGCTAAGGCGCCGAGCACTTAGGTCCCATTTTTGAGGTGCAAAGCCGGAGTCTAAAAACATACATATACATTTTCCGCCTCTCCCACTCTCTCTGCGAGTGCAAAAGGAGCAAGGCGAGAAAAAAAAAAAAAAGAGGAAAGAGATCGCCTTAAGTGCAAACCGGGGGAGGGAGGAAGCTGAGGAAAATATCTGATTACTGTACTGCAGTTTCTGCACACTGTTATTTCTTGACAGCACTCAACACATTTAAGAGCGCACAAGAGAAGAAGAGTCGCTGACCTTTTTTTTAACAAGGACACGCCGAGGCAGCGTCACTCAAAGTAAGCCACCGCCGCTCTCTTTTGAGCGAGAAGTACGGAGTGCGGCGCTCTCCGTCTCCTGGCCCCCCGACAAATGGCGGGTGACACCGGCGAATTAAGTCCTCACAAGTCACGCAAGGATGCTGGGACTCGGTGACAAGCACCTACGTGTCGACGCTTCCAGATGCGTGCGCCGCCTTCAAGGCCGTCAAGCCGCCTGTTGCTTTTACACTATATTGCCAAAAGTATTTGGCCACCTGCCTTGACTCACATATGAACTTGAAGTGCCATCCCATTCCTAACCCATAGGGTTCAATATGACGTCAGCTATTACAGCTTCAACTCTTCTGGGAAGGCTGTCCACAAGGTTGCGGATTGTGTTTAATACATACTTGCCAACCTTGAGACCTACGATTTCGGGAGGTGGGGGCTGGGGGGCGTGGTCGGGCGTGGGGCGTGGTTGGGGGCGTGGTTAAGATACATATATATATATATATATATATATAAGAAATACTTGACTTTCAGTGAATTCTAGCTATATATATATATATATATATATATATATATATATATATATATATATATATATATATATATATATATATATAGGGCAGCACGGTGGCAGAAGGGTTAGTGCGTCTGCCTCACAATACGAAGGTCCTGAGTAGTCTTGGGTTCAATCCCGGGCTTGGGATCTTTCTGTGTGGAGTTTGCATGTTCTCCCCGTGACTGCGTGGGTTCCCTTCGGGTACTCCGGCTTCCTCCCACCTCCAAAGACATGCACTTGGGGATAGGTTGATTGGCAACATTAAATTGGCCCTAGTGTGTGAATGTGAGTGTGAATGTTGTCTGTCTATCTGTGTTGGCCCTGCGATGAGGTGGTGACTTTTCCAGGGTGTACCCCGCCTTCCGCCCGATTGTAGCTGAGATAGGCTCCAGCACCCCCGCGACCCCGAAGGGAATAAGCGGTAGGAAATGGATGGATGGATGGATATATATATATATATATATATATGTATATATATATATATATATATATATATATATATATATATATATATATATATATATATATATATATATAAATAAAAGAAATACTTGAATTTCAGTGTTCATTTATTTACACATATACACACACATAACACTCATCAACTCATTGTTGAGTTACGGGTTGAATTGTCCATCCTTGTTCTATTCTCTGTCACTATTTCAGAACACACACATTATACAAATATACATTATAAAATCAATAAGAAAACGGGAGCTCTAATTTGGGAGTCTGAATTAGGATCAGAAGTTCCTATATAAACATTGCGCACTCACGTCGCCTTTTTGTATTGATTACTGCAGCTGTACACTGGATTCATTCACAAATACAAACTACAACTCACAAACACTTTAGAGTTAGGCTCCACCGTCAGAATGTGTACTTAAACTTATAAAGATCACATGGATATTATTCAGTGAGTTGATTCACCAAAACTAACCTGTTATACAGGAGGAAAAAGCACACGGGACGTTTCAATTGTTCACAGACTGGTCGCGCTCATCAAAATGACAAGACACTTCCGGTCTGCAGGTGATAGCATTCAATTGGGAATAAACGCCCTACTGCCCCCTACTGACCGATGTGAATACTGATAAATGTGTAATGGCAGCTCCAAAAACGAATTCAAACCACAAAATAAAATAAATAAATCAACACAAAAATGTGACACATTGTGGGTGGGTCACATATGCATGTACAGTAGATGGCAGTATTGTCCTGTTTAAAAGTGTCACAACATTGCTGTTTACGGCAGACGAACTGCTTTATGGTAGACGAAGACTTGACTGCTGTTGTTGTGTGTTGTTACCGCGCTGGGAGGACGTCAATGAAACTGCCTAACAATAAACCCACATAAGAAACCAAGAACTCGCCCTCGATCATTCTACAGTTATAACGTGATTGGGCAGGCAGGCTATTTACATTGTGGGAAAGCGGACGTGAGAACAGGCTGTCAACACGTCACTCAGGTCCGCATGGAGCTGGAGGGGGCGTGGCCTTCAGCTCCGCCTGAATTTCGGGAGATTTTCGGGAGAAAATTTGTCCCGGGAGGTTTTCGGGAGAGGCGCTGAATTTTGGGAGTCTCCCGGAAAATCCGGGAGGGTTGGCAAGTATGGTTTAATAGGAATTCTCCGTTCTAATTCATCCCAAAGGTGTTCTATCGGGTTCGGGTCAGGACTCTGTGCAGGCCAGTCAAGTTCATCGACACCAGACTCTGTCATCCCTGTCTTTATGGACCTTGCTTTGTGCACTGGTGCACAGTCATGTGTGGTGTGGTGCACAGTAGGGATGTCCCGATCCGATATTGATATCGGAAATCAGTCCGATATTAGCCAAAAAAGTGAATATCGGATTTTATCGGACTGAATCTAAAAACTCCGATATAAGCGCTCCGATATAAGCTGTCCATTTACCGCTGCAGCACGTCTATAATAGGTGACTCTGGTTTGATCACACTCTAACACAGTAGGTGGCGGCAATGCCCCTTAATTAACGTTGGTGCCGGCCGCGGAAGAAGAGCGTCTCTGATCAACCATGCACAGCCCACGTGATCACAACAACGACAACGCTTGTGCTTGCAGCAAAGTGTAGTGATGTCGGCTCTGTGGAAGTATTTTAACCTAAACTCCGACAAAGACGTTGCCGCTAAATCATACTTGCCAACCCTCCCGGATTTTCCGGGAGACTCCCGAAATTCAGCGCCTCTCCCGAAAACCTCCCGGGACAAATTTTCTCCCGAAATTCAGGTGGAGCTGGAGGCCACGCCCCCTCCAGCTCCATGCGGACCTGAGTCCGCTTTCCCACAATATTAAGAACGTCTACAGTAAAGCAGTCCGTCTGCCGTAAACAGCAATGTTGCGACACTCTTAAACAGGACAATACTGCCATCTAGTGCATTTGATTAAAGCACTTTTGTGCGTGCCACACAGCAATGCATAATCAGAGAGGGTGTTCAGCATGGTTAGAAAGATAGTGACAGAGAATAGAACAAGGATGGACAATTCAACCCTTAACTCAACAATGAGTAGATGAGTGTTATGTGTGTGTATATGTGTAAATAAATGAACACTGAAATTCAAGTATTTCTTTTATTTATATATATATATAGCTAGAATTCACTGAAAGTCAATTATTTCTTTTATATATATATATATATATATATATATATATATATATATATATATATATATATATCTATATATATATATATATATCTATATATATATATATATATATATATATCCATCCATCCATCCATCCATCCATCCATTTACTACCGCTTATTCCCTTCGGGGTTGCGGGGATATATATATATATATATATATATATATATATATATATATATATATATATATATATATATATATATATATATATATATATATATATATATATATATATATATATATATATATGGGTCGGCGTGGCGCAGTGGGAGAGTGGCCGTGCGCAACCCGAGGGTCACTGGTTCAATCCCCACCTAGTACCAACCTCGTCATGTCCGTTGTGTCCTGAGCAAGACACTTCACCCTTGCTCCTGATGGGTGCTGGTTAGCGCCTTGCATGGCAGCTCCCTCCATCAGTGTGTGAATGTGTGTGTGAATGGGTAAATGTGGAAGTAGTGTCAAAGCGCTTTGAGTACCTTGAAGGTAGAAAAGCGCTATACAAGTACAACCCATTTATCATTTATTTATATATATGAAATACTTGACTTGGTGAATTCTAGCTGTAAATATACTCCTCCCCTCTTAACCACGCCCCCAACCACACCCCAACCACGCCCCCCACCCCCCACCTCCCGAAATTGGAGGTCTCAAGGTTGGCAAGTATGCCTATAGCTACTCTTGCTGACTATTGTTTTCTGTTTTAACACTACAACATCAGTAACAGTAACATCACTTTATCAAGCCTTTTCTAACATTCCACACAACAAAATAAGGAATAAATATATGTATGATTCGTGCCTATATCGTATCGATATCGGTACCGGCCAATACTCAAGGCTACAATATCGGTATCGTATCGGAAGTGAAAAAGTTGTATCGGGACATCCCTAGTGCACAGTCATGTCATCAAGCCGCTTGTTGCTTTTACACTATATTGCCAAAAGTATTTGGCCACCTGCCTTGACTCACATATGAACGTGAAGTGCCATCCCATTCCTAACCCATAGGGTTCAATATGATGTCGGTCCACCTTTTGCAGCTATTACAGCTTCAACTCTTCTGGGAATTAATGGTTCATATGTTCCCCATACTAAAGTGTTACCCCAGAATTTTACTGTAAAATTTGCATTTGTTTTTTTACTGTAAATAAAAGAAAACTGCAATTTTACAGTAAAATTTCGGCACCTGAGCTGCCAGTTTTCTTGTGTGTTTTTTTTTTACCGCAAATCAACAACTGTAGATTTTTCGGTGTATTACTGTAAATGCCAAAACGGCACCACAGTTTAGTACAGTAAAAAAAAGTAAATTTTTTTCCATTATAAGTACCGTATTTTTCGGAGTATAAGTCGCTCCGGAGTATAAGTCGCACCGGCCAAAAATGCATAATGAAGAAGGAAAAAAACATATAAGTCGCAATATGCGCAAAAGTCGCATTTTTGGGGGGAATTTATTTGATAAAATCCAACACCAAGAATAGACATTTGAAAGGCAATTTAAAATAAATAAAGAATAGTGAACAACAGGCTGAATAAGTGTACGTTATATGAGGCATAAATAACCAACTGGTATGTTAACGTAACATATTATGGTAAGAGTCATTCAAATAACTATAACATATAGAACATGCTATACGTTTACCAAACAATCTGTCACTCCTAATCGCTAAATCCCATGAAATCTTATACGTCTAGTCTCTTACGTGAATGAGCTAAATAATATTATTTGATATTTTACGGCAATGTGTTAATAATTTCACACATAAGTCGCTCCTGAGTATAAGGCGCACCCCCGGCCAAACTATGAAAAAAACTGCGACTTAAAGTCCGAAAAATACGGTATGTATTTCTATTTAGAAAAATGGTTTGAATGTTTGATAATATATTTTTGCATAATTAGACAATATTTATCCATACATGGATAGATGTTTTGAATGTTTGATCATATATTTTTTGCATAATTTGACAATATTTAAATTAACATAATTTGCGATTACATGGAGTATATATATTTATTTTTTCTCCCAAAATAGAAAGAAAGAATACATTTAGTAAGAAAAGTTACAGTACTTTTTTGAAACATATTGTTTTCAGGCTTTCCGAGGGCCAAAAAAAATTAGTTTGACACCTGTGCCTTGGACCCACTATTCAGCTGCTCAAAGCTTGCTGTGTGAACCTACCATGAATTGGACCAGGCACAATATTTCACTCTATGACATCTATTCACTGGATAACGCATGCTCACAAACATTCCATTCCATTAAACCAGGGGTGTCAAACCCATTTTAGCTCAGGGTGTATATATTTTCAAGTATTTCTTGTATGTATATATATATATATTTATTTTTTTATTTTTTTCCAAGTATTTCTTGTATGTGTATACATATATGTATGTATGTATGTATATATATATATATATATATATATATATATATATATATATATATATATGCATGTATGTATATATATATATGCATGTATGTATATATATATATGCATGTATGTATATATATATATGCATGTATGTATATATATATATGCATGTATGTATATATATATATGCATGTATGTATATATATATGTATGTATGTATGTATATATATATATATATATATATATATATATATATATATATATATGCATGTATATATATATGTATATATATATATATATATATATATATATGTAATATGTAATATATATATATATATATATATATATATATATATATATATATATATATATATATATATATATGCACTGGTCATGTTGGCAGAGGAAGGGGCCCGCTCCAAACTGTTCCCACAAGGTTGGGAGCATGGAATTGTCCAAAAATGTTTTGGTATCCTGGAGCATTCAAAGTTCCTTTCACTGGAACTAAGGGGTCCAAACCCAACTCCTGAAAAACAACCCCGCACCATAATTCCTCCTCCATCAAATTTCACACTCGGCACAATGCAGTTATAATAAAGCCGACAGTTGACTTTGGACTATTTTGGAGCGAGGAAATTTCACGACTGGATTTGTTGCACAGGTGGCATCCTATGACACCGTAATTCCTCCTCCACCAAATTTTTCACACTCGGCACAATGCAGTCCGAAATGTAGCGTTCTCCTGGCAACCTCCAAACCCAGACTGGTCCATCAGATTACCAGATGGAAAAGTGTGATCCATCACTCCAGAGAAGGCGTCTCCACTGCTCCAGAGTCCAGTGGCGACGTGCTTTACACCACTGAATCCGACGCTTTGCATTGGACTTGGTGATGTATGGCTTAGATAAAGCTGTTTGGCCATGGAAACCCATTCCATGAAGCTTTCTGCGTACTGTACGTGGGCTAATTGGAAGTTCACATGAAGTTTGGAGCTCTGTAGCAACTGACTGTGCAGAAAGTTGGCATCCGCTGACCCCTCTCTGTCAGTTTACGTGGCCTACCACTTGGTGGCTGAGTTGCTGTTGTTCCCAAACTCTTCAATTGTCTTATAATAAAGCCAACAGTTGACTTTGGACTATTTAGGAGCGAGGAAATTTCACGACCGGATTTGTTGCACAGGTGGCATCCTATGACACAAATGTTTGTAGACACAGTCTCCATGCCTAAGTGCTTGATTTTATACACCTGAGTGATTAGGAGACCTGATTCTGATCATTTGGATGGGTGGCCAAATACTTTTGGCAACATAGTGCATCTCTTCCAACGCTCACTTTTTGCGACAATCGAGCAAATTCATATGTTGCCGGGGCGGCTCTCCTTGATTAATGGGGTAATTACGTCATCCATAACACTGAATAAGGATTGCGCTAATGATGAGCTCATGTTGGGTAATGATTCCTGCAGTTTGCTTGTGTAAAATATGACAAGGGAGGCAAAGCGAGGAGAGACTGTGTTTGCAAATCCGCCATTTTTCCATCAACATTCGCAAGGGACGGGTACTGAATCCGGTGACTTTTATAGATTGAATTCCGTCGATAGCATCGGGTACCGATTCACGTCAAATCACACAATAACAATTTTTGATACCTAGGTTTTCACATGGCGTCACTTCCAATATTCTATTGACTCCGGCAACCCATTGCTACTAGAGATGTCCGATAATGGCTTTTTTGCCGATATTCTGATATTGTCCAACTCTAAATTACCGATTCCGATATCAACCGATACCGTCGTGGAATGAACACATTATTATGCCTAATTTTGTTGTGATGCCCCGCTGGATGCATTAAACAATGTAACAAGGTTTTCCAAAATAAATCAGCTCAAGTTATGGAAAAAAATGCCAACATGGCACTGCCATATTCATTATTGAAGTCAAAAAGCGCATTATGTTTTTTTTTAACATGCCTCAAAACAGCAGCTTGGAATTTGGGACATGCTCTCCCCGAGAAAGCATGAGGAGGAGGAGGTTGAGGTGTGCGGGGTTGGGGGGGTATGACCTCGGCCGAGTCATACCAAAGACTATAAAAATGGGACCAATTACCTCCCTGCTTGGCACTCATCATCAAAGGTTGGATTTGGGGGTTAAATCACCAAAAATGATTCCCGGACGCGGCCACCCCTGCTGCTCACTGCTCCCCTCACCTCCCAGGGGGTGATCAAGGGTGATGGGTCAAATGCAGAGAATAATTTCGCCACACCTAGTGTGTGTGTGACAATCATTGGTACTTGCTTACTTAAAGGGGAACATTATTACAATTTCAGAAGGGTTAAAACCATTAAAAATCAGTTCCCAGTGGCTTAGTTTATTTTTCGAAGTTTTTTTCAAAATTTTACCCATCAAACAATATCCCTAAAAATAGCTTCAAAGTGCCTGATTTTAACCACCCGTCCATTTTCCTGTGACGTCACATAGTGAAGCCAACACAAACAAACATGGCGGAAAGAACAGCAAGCTATAGCGACATTAGCTCGGATTCAGACTCAGATTTCAGCGGCTTAAGCGATTCAACAGATTACGCATGTATTGAAACGGATGGTTGTAGTGTGGAGGCAGGTAGCGAAAACGAAATTGAAGAAGAAACTGAAGCTATTGAGCCTTATCGGTTTGAACCGTATGCAAGCGAAACCGACGAAAACGACACGACAGCCAGCGACACGGGAGAAAGCGAGGACGAATTCGGCGATCGCCTTCTAACCAACGATTGGTATGTGTTTGTTTGGCATTAAAGGAAACTAACAACTATGAATTAGGTTTACAGCATATGAAATACATTTGGCAACAACATGCACTTTGAGAGTGCAGACAGCCCAATTTTCATCAATTAATATATTCTGTAGACATACCCTCATCCGCTATCTTTTCCTGAAAGCTGATCCGTCCAGTTTTGGAGTTGATGTCAGAAGGCCAGGGAAGCTAGGGTCGATATTCTTCTCTTGATCATCTTCGGTGGCATAAGGGACGGTGTGAGCCAAGACATCCAGGGGGTTTAGCTCGCTCGTCTGCGGGAACAAACCGCCGCCATTGTTTGCCGTGCTACCGAGGTCCTTTGTCCCTGAATTGCTCACACACTCCGGCAGATTCAATGGGGGTCTGGCGGCAGATTTCTTTGACTTTATCGTTGGAAATGCATCTGCTTTGAGTGTCGCAGGATATCCACACATTCTTGCCATCTCTGTCGTAGCATAGCTTTCGTCGGTAAAGTGTGCGGCGGAACAAACGTCCAATTTCTTGCCACTTTCGCATCTTTGGGCCACTGGTGCAACTTGAATCCGTACCTGTTCGTGTTGTTACACCCTCCGACAACACACCGACGAGGCATGATGTCTCCAAGGTACGGAAAACAGTCGAAAAAACGGAAAATAACAGCTGATTTGACTCGGTGTTTGAGAAAATGGCGGATTGCTTCCCGTTGTGACGCCACGTTGTGACGTCATCGCTCCGAGAGCGAATATTAGAAAGGCGTTTAATTCGCCAAAATTCACCCATTTAGAGTTCGGAAATCCATCCATCCATCCATCCATCTTCTTCCGCTTATCCGAGGTCTGGTCGCGGGGGCAGCAGCCTAAGCAGGGAAGCCCAGACTTCCCTCTCCCCAGCCACTTCGTCCAGCTCTTCCCGAGGGATCCCGAGGCGTTCCCAGGCCAGCCGGCAGACATAGTCTTCCCAACGTGTCCTGGGTCTTCCCCGTGGCCTCCTACCGGTCGGACGTGCCCGAAACAGGCGTTCGGGTGGCATCCTGACCAGATGCCCGAAACACCTCATCTGGCTCCTCTCGATGTGGAGGAGCAGCGGCTTTACTTTGAACTCCCCCCGGATGACAGAGCTTCTTCTCACCCTATCTCTAAGGGAGAGCCCCGCCACCCGGCGGAGGAAACTCATTTCGGCCGCTTGTACCCGTGATCTTGTCCTTTCGGTCATGACCCAAAGCTCATGACCATAAGTGAGGATGGGAACGTAGATCGACCAGTAAATCAAGAGCTTTGCCTTCTGGCTAAGCTCTTTCTTCACCACAACGGATCGATACAGCGTCCGCATTACTGAAGACGCCGCACCGATCCGCCTGTCGATCTCACGATCCACTCTTCCCTCACTCGTGAACAAGACTCCGAGGTACTTGAACTCCTCCACTTGGGGCAAGATCTCCTCCCCAACCCGGAGATGGCACTCCACCCTTTTCCGGGCGAGAACCATGGACTTGGAGGTGCTGATTCTCATCCCAGTCGCTTCACACTCAGCTGCGAACCGATCCAGTGAGAGCTGAAGATCCTGGCCAGATGAAGCCATCAGGACCACATCATCTGCAAAAAGCAGAGACCTAATCCTGCAGCCACCAAACCGGATCCCCTCAACGCCTTGACTGCGCCTAGAAATTCTGTCCATAAAAGTTATGAACAGAATCGGTGACAAAGGGCAGCCTTGGCGGAGTCCAACCCTCACCGGAAACGTGTCCGACTTACTGCCGGCAATGCGAACCAAGCTCTGACACTGATCATACAGGGAGCGGACCGCCACAATCAGACAGTCCGAAACTCCATACTCTCTGAGCACTCCCCACAGGACTTCCCGAGGGACACGGTCGAATGCCTTCTCCAAGTCTACAAAGCACATGTAGACTGGTTGAGCAAACTCCCATGCACCCTCAAGGACCCTGCTGAGAGTATAGAGCTGGTTCACAGTTCCACGACCAGGACAAAAACCACACCTCCTGAAGTTCGGAAATCGGTTAAAAAAATATATGGTCTTTTTTTCTGCAACATCAAGGTATATATTGACGCTTACATAGGTCTGGTGATAATGTTCCCCTTTAAAGTTGCGTTTTTTTTTTTTACATGGCTGCGTAATTCAATTGACCCCACTATCGAGTTTTCGAGGAAGCTGCTGAATTCAACAGAACACCGGCCTCAAGCCCCTGCCGGGCTAACGTGTGTTCATAGTGGACTGTTTTTAGGTAACGTTGCAAATTTACATGCTAACCAATATAAATAATATAATTTTTACTTACTGTGATTGAGTTGCAAACAGCACCAGGTACCAAGCACCAAGAATTTCTACCGTATTCGGTTCAAATGTGAAATGTGCCCGTCCCTAATGGTCTTTACTTCATGTTCTATTGGTTTTAACGAGGCAGCTGTATATTTGTGTGGAATTACTAATGTTTTACATGTCATCCCCGGAGATGGGAAATTATTTAAAACAAGTTTTAATTGGGTTTGTGTTTACAAAATGTTGCCTTCATTGCCCTAGTTAGACAGGATTCCCTCATATTCTCAGGAGATTTTGGCTTCCCGGCAAGGCAGACACAGCATGAAGAGTATGGTTTAATGCGGGGGGGTCAAACGGTACGACCCCCGCGGGCCGAACCGAGCCCGCCAACGGGGTTTCCTCCGGCCCACGAGATGAGTTTGCGAAGTATAAAAAATGAGCTGACATTTTTGAATGAAAGAACCTGCTGTTTCTAAATGTGTCCACTGGATGTCGCCAGAGTTATTCTTTGTGTCTTCAGAGGGGGCGGAGCTATGTTGGGATAGAGGCTGTTTGGACACGACCTACTTACGCTGCTTATTAGTGATAGTACACAAATTGTGCATTTCTTGTTGTACTTATGACTGGGGACACATTTTCTGGGCGCATGTAAATATTCTGAAATAATATGTATCGCCTTCCTACTTCACGTGTGATAAATTAAATGAGCCCAAATTCACAAGGTTTGTTGGACTGAAGTGAAGTGAGTGAATTATATTTATATAGCGTTTTTCTCTAGTGACTCAAAGCGCTTTACATAGTGAAACCCAATATCGAAGTTACATTTAAACCAGTCTGGGTGGCACTGGGAGCAGGTGGGTAAAGTGTCTTGCCCAAGGACACAACGGCAGTGACTTGGATGGCAGAAGCGGGAATCGAACCTGCAATCTTCAAGTTGCTGGCACGGCCGCTCTACCAACCGAGCTATGCCGCCCCTGTAGACGATGCTACATACACTATATTGCCAAAAGTGTTTGGCCACCCATCCAAATGATGAGAATCAGGTGTCCTAATCACTTGGCCCGGCCACAGGTGTATAAAATAAAGCACTTACGCATGGAGACTGTTTCTACAAACATTTGTGAAAGAATGGGCCGCTCTCAGTGATTTCCAGCGTGGAACTGTCATAGGATGCCACCTCTGCAACAAATCCAGTCGTGAAATTTCCTCGCTCCTAAATATTCCAAAGTCAACTTTTTTATAAGAAAATGGAAGAGTTTGAGAATTTTACAGTAAAATTCTGGGGTAACATATGAACCATTAATTAGTTGCTTATTAACGTGCAAATTAGTAACATATTGGCTGTTAATTAGTCATTATTAAGTACTTACTATGTACCTATTAATGCCTTATTCTGCATGGCCTTATTATACAGCTAGTAAGCCATTAACTAAGAGTCTTTCCTAACCTTAACCCTAACCCTAACCCCAACCCCAACCCTAACCCTATGTTAATAAGCAACTAATTAATGGTTCAAAGTATTACCAATTCTGGCAACTGAGCTGCCTTTTTTACCATAAAAACAGCAGTACTGTTTTTCCATTTACAGTAATATACACTACATTTTGAGGTGAAATTATTGCAATTTACCATATTTTTTTTTTACATTTTAGTTTAAAAAAAAAAATTACTAATAAAATGCATTCAAAAATATTGTGTAATAATTAGAGATGTCCGATAATGGCTTTTTTGCCGATATTCCGATATTGTCCAACTTTTAATTACCGATTCCGATATCAACCGATACCGATATATACAGTCGTGGAATTAACACATCATTATGCCTAATTTTGTTGTTTTGTTTTGTTTGTTTGGATGCATTAAACAATGTAACAAGGTTTTCCAAAATAAATCAACTCAATTTATGGAAAAAAAAATAAATGCCAACATGGCACTGCCATATTTATTATTGAAGTCACAAAGTGCATTCTTTTTTTTAACATGCCTCAAAACAGCAGCTTGGAATTTGGGACATGCTCTCCCTGAGAGAGCATGAAGAGGTTGAGGTGGGCGGGGTTGGGGGGGGGGGGGGGGGGGGGTAGCGAGGCGTGTATATTGTAGCGTCCCGGAAGAGTTAGTGCTGCACGGGGTTCTGGGTATTTGTTCTGTTGTGTTTATGTTGTGTTACGGTGCGGATGTTCTCCCGAAATGTGTTTGTCATTCTTGTTTGGTGTGGGTTCACAGTGTGGCGCATATTTGTAACAGTGTTAAAGTTGTTTATACGGCCACTCTCAGTGTGACCTGTATGGCTGTTGACCAAGTATGCATTGCATTCACTTGTGTGTGTGAAAAGCCGTAGATATTATGTGATTGGTGCCTTTAAGGCTTATTGGCGCTGTATACTTCTCCCTACGTCCGTGTACCACTCCGTACAGCGGCGGTTTAAAAAGTCATACATTTTAACTTTTTTAAACCGATACCGATAACCTCCGATATTACATTTTAAAGCATTTATCGGCCGATAATATCAGCAGTTCGCTATTATCGGACATCTCTACTTGATAAGTACTTAATAAATACTTAATGTATGACTTATTAAGTACTTATTAATGCTTTATTCTGCATGGCCTTATTATACAACCAGTAAGCCATTAACTAAGAGTCTTCCCTAACCTTAACTCTAAACCCAACCCCAACCCCAACCTTATGTTAATAAGCAACTAATTAATGGTTCATATGTTCCCCATACTAAAGTGTTACCAATTCTGGCAACTGAGCTGCCTTTTTTTTTTTTACCATAAAAACAGCAGTACTGTTTTTCCTTATACCGTAATATACACTACATTTTGAGGTGAAATTATTGCAATTTACCATATTATTTTTTACATTTTAGTTTTTTTTAAATCTACTAATAAAATGCATTTAAAAAATGGTGTAATAATAGTATTCACTGTTAGAAGCCAAACATAACTGCGATGTGACTTTGACACCTCTGGTCTAAGGCCATTGGTGTTGAACTGGTTCTGTTGAGGAATGGGATCAGTCAGCTCCATTAAAGCCTAAAACCAGTCGCTGTTAGAGACCAGGCAAGCCAATCTCCCATCTTTATCGCCCAAGGGATTGGTAATGTCAGGGTGAATCATGGATGCAATGCAACCCACGCTGCCTTGTGGACCAGGTGTTTGCTTGTACCACAGAAGACAATATGGCAGTGCAAGATCTGCTCTTGTGATCCTTATACCGGATGTTGATTTACAAAAAGCAAGGCCTTGTGGTGATAAATATGTATCCTTTCGCCCCAAACAGCAAGGCTACACATGGAGATAGCAGCTAGAACCGGCTGCAAAATAGCAACAGCGATAAAAATCTGCTGTTAAAGGTTGGGGGCTCCAGTATCTGTGGGGGTGGGGTGGGGGGATAACCACAGCCGGGGAGTTTGTGCATTTGCATGAAAGCTATCTCAGCTCCTCGTCAGTTTGTTGCGCTTTAATTAACCTGTGGAGGACCGCAAAGGTTGTCCTCTGACGGGCGTCGTTAACCTCCATTTAAGAGGAAGGGCGACCTGCACTATGCCACAGTGATACCTCTCTACATTTCAGAGATTGGAGATTATCACCATCTCCGTGAACAGGGTGCGCGATTCTTAGTCATCCTGATTCTAAAATTATTTATAATTTTCAAAAATCCATTTAAGAATAAAAAAATAATAATGAAAATTATAAATGTATTTGTATTTTTATTTTATTTTAATTTTTTTAATGAGAATAAAAAAACAAACTTTTTTTAGGCTAAATATGCTTTTCTAACCTGTATTCTGCTAAGTTTCATTATGGGCCTGCTGCAATGCAAGCATCTTGACATTCTCTCGATAAGCTTCAAGCACACCTGTGAAGTGAAAACCATTTCAGGTGACCACCTCTTGAAGCTCATGAAGAGAATGCCAAGAGTGTGCGAAAAAGTAATCAGAGCAAAGGGTGGCTATTTTTGAAGAAACTAGAATATAAAACATGTTTTCAGTTATTTCACCTTTTTTTTGTTAAATACATAACTCCACATGTGTTCATTCATAGTTTTGATATCTTCAGTGACAATCTACAATGTAAATAGTCATGAAAATAAAGAAAACACATCTAATGAGAAGTTGTGTCCAAACTTTTGGCCTGTACTGTACATATGTATGTAGGTAAAATTATAAAATATGTTTATTTTGTAATTCCAAATTATTTTAAACGTGCCGGTCAGAGTCAACCAATGGGCCGTACAATGCCCAGGTCTGGTATATAGGTACATATGTATGTGGCAATATGTGTATGTATATATATATATGTATATATATATATATATATATATATATATCTCCTGATGATTGAGGGAACCCCCCCTCATGAAACAGGCCTGTAGAGATGAAATAGTCTTGTGATTTTTCCCCCACACATACATATATATATATATATATATATATATATATATATATATATATATATATATATATATATATATATATATATATATATATCAGTGACGTGCGGTGAGGTTGATGGCTGGTGAGGCACTGACTTCATCACAGTCAGATTTACAAACATATGAACCCTAAAGAGTATCTTATTCACCATTTGATTGGCAGCAGTTAACGGGTTATGTTTAAAAGCTCATACCAGCATTCTTCCCTGCTTGGCACTCAGCATCAAGGGTTGGAATTGGGGGTTGAATCACCAAAAATGATTCCCGGGCGTGGCGCCGCTGCTGCCCACTGCTCCCCTCACATCCCAGGGGGTGATCAAGGGATGGGTCAAATGCAGAGGACAAATTTTACCACACCTAGTGTGTGTGTGACAATCATTGGTACTATAACTTAACTTTAACTTTACACATACAAACTGTAGCACACAAAAAAGCACATTTAGTTAAAAAAAAACGTTATTATGGTCTAACCTTTACTTATAAGTGCGGGAACAGTGGTGTTCGTGTTGGAGGAGTTGTGAATGAATGAAATATGAAATCCGTGCTGCAGTCTGCAGCTGTACCTAATGTTGTGTCCCTGCAGTCGTCCACGGCTCCTCCGGCGCGAGCATTGTTGTTTTTGCACTTTTTGGCTTCTTGTTAAGTGACTTTTTTTGGGTGGATTCGGTCTTGCACGTGGAGGGTTTGGGTGTGGGCTTTGGTTGGTGTGGCGCTCCCGTCGGGGGGTGCAATAACCGGCACAAGGAGGCGGTATTACGCGAGCCTCACACAGTGCGTCTTTTGCAGCAGTTTTATGATCGCTCAGCACAAGAAATACTTTACACACATACAGTTGTTGACAAAATACACTGTACATTATATACCTCAGCTAACTAAACTATGGAAATGTATAATATAATTCATATAGCAATACGGTCTCACTGCACAGCAGGCCAGCAGTTAGCCGAGGCCGCAATCCATGGTGAGGCACAATTGAGTGACGTGCCTCAACTGGCTGCTGATCACCGTCTCTTCTCAGTATTTGAACGGCAAATGTGAAAATTCAGCGATTTTGAATAAAAATAATCTAAAACTGGTGAAGTTAAACGGAAAATAACTTTATAGTATAATCACTTGATACATATAACAATTTAATAAATTTTTACATTTTTTGTCTTTCCATGATGGCAGGTGAGGCCCCGCCTCTCGTGACCGCACGTCACTGATATATATATATATATATATATATATATATATATATATATATATATATATATATATATATATATATATATATATATATGTATATGTGTATATATTTGTGTATATATATTTATATATGTATGTATGTATTATTACATTATTATTTTGTACATTAAAATCCAACCATTTTTTTCCCATTATTTTTGTGCACAAAACAGTAACATATTAAACATTCATGGATTGCAACACTAGTATTATTTGAGCATTAATTACAATATTATTTCAGTTAAAGAGCGTCTCCAGACTTGTGCATTATCCATGACAGAAACATAAACACATATTTTGTCGATTAGGATATATTGGGTGGTGATGCAGGTACAGTCGTGGTCAAAAGTTTACATACACTTGTAAAGAACATAATGTCATGGCTGTCTTGAGTTTCCAATCATTTCTACAACTCTTATTTTTTGTTTATAGAGTGATTGGAGCACATACTTGTTGGTCACAAAAAACATTCATGAAGTTTGGTTTTTTTTATGAATTTATTATGGGTCTACTGAAAATGTGACCAAATCTGCTGGGTCAAAAGTATACATACAGCAATGTTAATATTTGGTTACATGTCCCTTGGCAAGTGTCACTGCAATAAGGCACTTTTGGTAGCCATCCACAAGCTTCTGCTTGAATTTTTGACCACTCCTCTTGACAAAATTGGTGCAGTTCAGCTGAATTTGTTGCTTTTCTGACATGGACTTATTTCTTCAGCATTGTCCACACGTTTAAGTCAGGACTTTGGGAAGGCCATTCTAAAACCTTCATTCTAGCCTGATTTAGCTATTCCTTTACTTATACTGTGGCCAAACAGCTCAATTTTTGTTTCATCTGACATCACATGGACGAAGATAAGACCTTCTGGAGGAAAGTTCTGTGGTTAGATGAAGCAAAAATGGCCACAATACCCAGCAATATGTTTGGAGGAGAAAAGGTGAGGTATTTAATCCCAGGAACACCATACCTACCGTCAAGCATGGTGGTGGTAGTATTATGCTCTGGGCCTGTTTTGCTGCCAATAGAACTGGTGCTTTACAGAGAGTAAATGGGACAATGAAAAAGGAGGATTACCTCCAAATTCTTCAGGACAACCTAAAATCATCAGCCCGGAGGTTGGGTCTTGGGCGCAGTTGGGTGTTCCAACAGGACAATGACCCCAAACACACGTCAAAAGTGGTAAAGGAATGGCTAAATCAGGCTAGAATGAAGGTTTTAGAATGGCCTTCCCAAAGTCCTGACTTAAACGTGTGAACAATGCTGAAGAAACAAGTCCATGTCAGAAAACCAACACATTTAGCTGATTTGCACCAATTTTGTCAAGAGAAGTGGTCAAAAATTCAAGCAGAAGCTTGTGGATGGCATGCTATGTTGTGCTAACGTAAAAAAAATGTTTCATCGTTGACACTATCTTCTTTGAAATGTCTTTTATTTTATTCTTAGAATATCCCTCGGTGCCAATAAAAATCGATCCGCGGACCACAAAAAGCCCCCAGTGCGCTGTTTGGACACAAGCACCTCCCATGTTGCTGCAAGCTGCGGCGTCAGCTTGCAGCATTGTGAGAGTGTTTGTGTGTTAAGAGTCCAGTCAGAAGCTCGTATGTGTGTCATCTCCTGAGTGCAACACCAGCTTGGCCCACTTCTGCCTCACCGACTAGACTCTCTTCCAGCTCATCGGGGCTCTTCTCTCTTGTCTCTTTGTGTTCTGCGCTCCTGTGTCTGGGGTCCAGCAACACAGAGAACAAAACAGAACAAAACTGAAAGCTCGCAAAGACTTGCACACATCCCAGGTGAATCTAGCAGAAGGTATTATCTCACATCCAGCTCCCCCCCCAGGACCACCTAGTACACACACACACACACACACACGCACACGCACACGCACACGCACACACACACACACACACACACACACGTATTCTTGTATTTGTTACCTTCTTGAGACCTGAGAAAAAGGCCTACCTCTTTAGGACCAGCCTTTCTACATATATAAAGATGTGTATTTACAACATTAATAATATATACATACTATGCAAATATAAACAAGCTTGTTGTGAAAAATGAGTTGGAGTTTCACCAGAAAAAGGTCACAATTTCACAAGAAAAACTTAGAATTTTGGCAGTATTATAATAAAAGTCATAATTTTACTCAACGCAAGTCCAAATTTTACAAGAAAAACTGAACATTTGTGCAATATTATGATAAAAGTTGGAATTTTACTCAACAACAGTCGCAGTTTTACAAGAAAAGCTTAAAATGTTGGCAATTTTATGAAAAGAGTCATAATTTTACTTGACAAAAGTCACAATTTTATAAGAAAACTTTCAAATTTGGGCGATATAATAATAATCGGAATTTTACTTGGCAAAATTATGACAAAAGTCATAATTTTCCTCAAAAAATGTCACTATTTTACAAGAACAACAAAAAGATTATATAATAAAAGTCGTAGTTTTACTCAACGCAAGTCCTAATTTTACAAGAAAAACTGAACATTTGTGCAATATTATGATAAAAGTCGGAATTGTACTCAATAACAGTCGCAATTTTACAAGAAAAGCTTAACATTTTGGAAATTTGATAAAGAGTCGTAATTTTACTCGACAAAAGTCACAATTTTATAAGAAAACTTTAACATTTGGGCAAAATTATAATAATAATCAGAATTTTACTTGGCAAAATGATGACAAAAGTCATAATTTTACCCAAAAAATGTAACTATTTTACAAGAACAACAAAAATATTATACTATAATAAAAGTCGTAAATTTACTCAACGCATGTCCAAATTTTACAAGAAAAACTGAACATTTGTGCAATATTATGATAAAAGTCGGAATTGTACTCAATAACAGTCGCAATTTTACAAGAAAAGCTTAACATTTTGGAAATTTTATGAAAAGAGTCGTAATTTTACTCGACAAAAGTCACAATTTTATAAGAAAACTTTTGAATTTGGGCGATATTATAATAATAATCCGAATTTGACTTGGCAAAATTCTGACAAGTCATAATTTTACTCCAAAAATGTCACTATTTTACAAAAACCACAAAAAATATTATATTATAATAAAAGACGTAATTTTACTCAACGCAAGTCCAAATTTTACAAGAAAAACTGAACATTTGTGCAATATTATGATAAAAGTTGGACTTTTACTCAACAACAGTCGCAGTTTTACAAGAAAAGCTTAACATTTTGGCAATTTTATGAAAAGAGTCATCATTTTACTTGACAAAAGTCACAATTTTATAAGAAAACTTTCAAATTTGGGTGATATAATAATAATCGGAATTTTACTTGGCAAAATTATGACAAAAGTCATAATTTTACTCAAAAAATGTCACTATTTTACAAGAACAACAAAAATGTTATATTATAATAAAAGTCGTAAATTTACTCAACGCAAGTCCAAATTTTACAAGAAAAACTGAACATTTGTGCAATATTATGATAAAAGTCGGAATTGTACTCAATAACAGTCGCAATTTTACAAGAAAAGCTTAACATTTTGGAAATTTGATGAAAAGAGTCGTAATTTTACTCGACAAAAGTCACAATTTTATAAGAAAACTTAAAAAATTGGGCGATATTATAATAATAATCGGAATGTTACTCAAGAAATGTCACTATTTTACAAGAACAACAAAAACATTATATTATAGTACAAGTCGTAATTTTACTTAACGCAAATCAAAATTTTACAAGAAAAACTGAACATTTGTGCAATATTATGATAAAAGTTAGAAGTTTACTCAACAGTCGCAATTTTACAAGAAAAGCTTAACATTTTGGAAATTTTATGAAAAGAGTCGTAATTTTACTTGACAACAGTCACTATTTTATAAGAAAACTTTTAAATTTGGGCGATATTATAATAATAATCCGAATTTGACTTGGCAAAATTATGACAAAATTCATAATTTTACTCCAAAAATGTCACTATTTTACAAAAACCACAAAAAATATTGTATTATAATAAAAGTCGTAATTTTACTCAACGCAAGTCCAAATTTTACAAGAAAAACTGAACATTTGTGCAATATTATGATAAAAGTTGGAATTTTACTCAACAACAGTCGCAGTTTTACAAGAAAAGCTTAACATTTTGGAAATTTGATGAAAAGAGTCGTAATTTTACTCGACAAAAGTCACAATTTTATAAGAAAACTTTTGAATTTGGGCGATATTATAATAATAATCCGAATTTGACTTGGCAAAATTCTGACAAGTCATAATTTTACTCCAAAAATGTCACTATTTTACAAAAACCACAAAAAATATTATATTATAATAAAAGACGTAATTTTACTCAACGCAAGTCCAAATTTTACAAGAAAAACTGAACATTTGTGCAATATTATGATAAAAGTTGGACTTTTACTCAACAACAGTCGCAGTTTTACAAGAAAAGCTTAACATTTTGGCAATTTTATGAAAAGAGTCATAATTTTACTTGACAAAAGTCACAATTTTATAAGAAAACTTTCAAATTTGGGTGATATAATAATAATCGGAATTTTACTTGGCAAAATTATGACAAAAGTCATAATTTTACTCAAAAAATGTCACTATTTTACAAGAACAACAAAAATATTATATTATAATAAAAGTCGTAAATTTACTCAACGCAAGTCCAAATTTTACAAGAAAAACTGAACATTTGTGCAATATTATGATAAAAGTCGGAATTGTACTCAATAACAGTCGCAATTTTACAAGAAAAGCTTAACATTTTGGAAATTTGATGAAAAGAGTCGTAATTTTACTCGACAAAAGTCACAATTTTATAAGAAAACTTAAAAAATTGGGCGATATTATAATAATAATCGGAATGTTACTCAAAAAATGTCACTATTTTACAAGAACAACAAAAACATTATATTATAGTACAAGTCGTAATTTTACTTAACGCAAATCAAAATTTTACAAGAAAAACTGAACATTTGTGCAATATTATGATAAAAGTTAGAAGTTTACTCAACAGTCGCAATTTTACAAGAAAAGCTTAACATTTTGGAAATTTTATGAAAAGAGTCGTAATTTTACTTGACAACAGTCACTATTTTATAAGAAAACTTTTAAATTTGGGCGATATTATAATAATAATCCGAATTTGACTTGGCAAAATTATGACAAAATTCATAATTTTACTCCAAAAATGTCACTATTTTACAAAAACCACAAAAAATATTGTATTATAATAAAAGTCGTAATTTTACTCAACGCAAGTCCAAATTTTACAAGAAAAACTGAACATTTGTGCAATATTATGATAAAAGTTGGAATTTTACTCAACAACAGTCGCAGTTTTACAAGAAAAGCTTAACATTTTGGAAATTTGATGAAAAGAGTCATAATTTTACTTGACAAAAGTCACAATTTTATAAGAAAACGTTCAAATTTGGGCGATATAATAATAATCAGAATTTTACTTGGCAAAATTATGACAAAAGTCATAATTTTACTCAGAAAATGTCACTATTTTACAAGAACAACAAAAAGATTATATAATAAAAGTCGTAGTTTTACTCAACGTAAGTCCAAATTTTACAAGAAAAACTGAACATTTGAGCAATATTATGATAAAAGTTGGAAATTTACTCAACAGTCACAATTTTACAAGAAAAACTTAACATTTTGGAAATGTTATGAAAAGAGTCGTAATTTTACTCGACAAAAGTCACAATTTTATAAGAAAACTTAAAAATTTGGCCATTATAATAGTAATCGGAACTTTACTTGGCAAAATTATGACAAAAGTCAGAATTTTACTCAAAAAATTTCACTATTTTACAAGAACAACCAAAATAATATAATAAAAGTTGTAATTTTACTCAATGCAAGTCCAAATTTTACAAGAAAAACTGAACATTTGTGTGATATTATGATAAAAGTTGGAATTTTACTCAACAGTTGCAATTTTACAAGAAAAGCTTAACATTTTGGCAATTTAATGAAAAGAGTCGTCATTTTACTCAACAACAGTCACTATTTTATAAGAAAACTTTAAAATATGGGCAATATTATAATAATAATAATTGGAATTTTAATTGGCAAAATTATGACAAAAGTCAAAATGTAACTCAAAAAATGTAACTATTTTACAAGAACAACAAAAAGATTATATAATAAAAGTCGTAATTTTACTCGACGCAAGTCCAAATTTTACAAGAAAAACTGAACATTTGTGCAATATTATGATAAAAGTTTGAATTTTACTCAATAACAGTCGCAATTTTACAAGAAAAGCTGAACATTTTTGCAATTTTATGAAGAGTCGTCATTTTACTCGACAAAAGTCACAATTTTATAAGAAAACTTAAAAAATTGGGCGATATTATAATAATAATTGGAATTTTACTCAAAAAATTTCACTATTTTACAAGTACAACAAAAATATTATATTATAATACAAGTCGTAATTTTACTTAACGCAAATCAAAATTTTACAAGAAAAACTGAACATTTGTGCAATATTATGATAAAAGTTAGAATTTTATTCTAACATTCGCAATTTTACAAGAAAAGCTTAACATTTTTGCAATTTTATGAAGAGTCGTCATTTTACTCGACAAAAGTCACAATTTTATAAGAAAACATTAACATTTCTGCAATGTTATAATAATACTTGGAATTTTTTTGGGCAAAATTATGACAAAAGTCATAATTTTACTCCAAAATTTGGCAATATTGTGATAAAAGTCGTAATTTTACATGACACCATTTTGCATTAAAAAGTAATAATTTTACATAAAGTAATAATTTTATGAGAAAATATTGCAATATTACAGAAACAGAAATAATATGAGAAATTGTTCCCAATTTTACAATAAAAAAGTTGTCACATTGTGATAAAAAGACTGCTTTTAGTTTATTTTTATTTTTTTGTTTGTAATTGCTTTTTAATCTTCATTATTTACTTCAAGTTATTACAGTATGTCTCTATATACATATTTATTTTAATCCTTTTGGCCAAAGGGGGCGCATTTCAATGTCTTACACACTTGTTATTTCATATGTTGACCAGAGGGGGGAGCACTTTTAAAACCGACACAGTCAATTTGAAAAATCCCTCCTTTTTGGGACTACCCTAATTTTGATAGATTTTACCACCAGGGGTGCACATGAGACATTCTCTATTAGATGCAATGGTTTTCCATATTGGGACCATGATTTATGTCCTAACTTGTTCACACCCTTCATATAGAAGCTACTTTTCCTTGTTGATGTCTCAAGAAGGGTAGAAATACAAGAACACACACACACACATACACACACACACAGACAGGCAGTTCGTAGCCACGCGCTCATGCACATCTAGGTCAGAAGGCGACAACAGGGAAGAAAGATGAACTTTGGGCCGACCTGCGAGTCGACTTTGCAGACGACGGGGGCTCCGAGGCCCTGTGCGAGCTAACGTGATCCTCCACTCCTTCGTTTTCTTTTCTTGACAAAACTTACATTTGAAGCGTTAGCCTTGTCAAAACATGTCAATGCCTTATTGTTTTTAAGCTGCACTCCCACAGGAGACGACTACACAATTAGTGTGTGTGTGGTTTCACATTACTATAATAACAACAATGCAGTGACGTGCAGTCACTAGAGGCAGGTGAGGCGGGGCCTCACCTGCCATCATGGAAAGAAAAAAAATGTAAAAAGAAAACATTTTTATTAAATTGTTATATGTATGCAGTGATTATACTATAAAGTTATTTTCCATTTAACTTCATCAGTTTTAGATTATTTTTTATTCAAAATCGCTGAATTTTCACATTTGCCGTTCAAATACTGAGAAGAGACGGTGCGGTGAACAGCAGCCAGTTGAGGCACGTCACTCAGTGCCTCACCATGGATTGCGGACTCGGCTAACTGCTGGCCTGCTGTGCAGTAAGACCGTATTGCTATATGAATTATATTATACATTTCCATAGTTTAGTTAGCTGAGGTATATAATGTACAGTGTATTTTGTCAACAACTGTATGTGTGTAATGTACTTCTTGTGTTGAGCGATCATAAAACGGCTGCAAAAGACGCACTGGCTGAGGCTCGCAGTAATCCCGCCTCCTGCACCTCCGCCGTAGAATGCACCCCCTGACGGGAGTGTTATATCAACTAAAGCCCACACTTAAACTTTCCACGTGCAAGATTGAATCTATTTAAAAAAGTTATTTCATAAGAAGCCAAAAAGTGCAAAAACAATAATGTTCGTGTTAGAGGAGTTGTGAATGACTGCAGGGCCACAACATTAGGTACACCTGCAGACTGCAGGTGTACCTAATTCACAACTCCTCCAACACGAACATTATTGTTTTTGCACTTTTTGGCTTCTTATTAAATAACTTTTGTAACCTATTTTTATGGGCTTTCCTCTTTGTGGTGTTAAGTTCCTGTTATGCGCTGTTATACAGTATATGCCTTGAGCTCTTATTTTGAAGGCGCTAAGAGCGGAAGTGATGACACGTTGGAGTGGAGCGGAGGTTTTTGAAAGAAGGTAAATAAAGTGGTCCTCGTGTAAACTGGAGCCTCCGTGTTTGTTATTTTGTAGTTTCATACAGTATAGGCGACATTTATAAACCCTCGGTTACACTTTTTTAAATAGATTCAATCTTGCACGTGGAAAGTTAAAGTGAGGGCTTTAGTTGATATAACACTCCCGTCAGGGGGTGCATTAATCAAGCACAACAGCGGCGCATGGACTTCATTTATAAGTAAAGGTAAGACCATAATAACATTTTTTTTTAATTAAATGTGCTTTTTTGTGTGCTACAGTTTGTATGTGTAAAGTTAAAGTTAAGTTAAAGTACCAATGATTGTCACACACACACTAGGTGTAATGAAATTTGTCCTCTGCACTTGACCCATCCCCTTGATCACCCCCTGGGAGGTGAGGGGAGCAGTGGGCAGCAGCGGCGCCGCGCCCGGGAATAATTTTTGGTGATTTAACCCCCAATTCCAACCCTTGATGCTGAGTGCCAAACAGGGAAGAATGCTGGTATGAGCTTTTAAACATAACCCGTTAACTGCTGCCAATCAAATGGTGAATAAGATACTCTTTAGGGTTGATATGTTTGTAAATCTGACTGTGATGAAGTCAGTGCCTCACCAGCCATCAACCTCACCGCACGTCACTGCAACAATGGTAGTTTTAGACTTGTATCCATCATAATTGTGTTTAATGGACTAAATGTATTTGGAAGGGTACGGTATACCGGTACTAGTATAGTATTGCGGTACTAATGAATCAAACACGGTACTATACTCTGTTTTGAAAAGTCGTCGTCATGTCCTGACATTGTTGGTTTTACGAGCAGAGGAGCATGTTCGGCAGCGCACAATCACAGAGTACTTACAAACAGACACAGTGTGTAGACAGAAAAAGGAGAATGGACGCATTTTGGCTTAAAAACTAACGATAAAGGTGAAGTTATAACACTGAAACACCCTCAGGAAGAGGTGCTTTAAGACATGGGTAGCAGCGAACATCCTTTCGCAGTCTAATCCTCAACTCCATGGCGACAAATAAAGTAAGTTTCTTACAAGTATGATCAAAAATGTGTCTGTTTGCCATAATGGTTGCTTGGTCACATACTTTCTTCACAAAAATCGGCTAACACCGATTGGTGGTCAACCAATCGGCGCATCCTTAATTGACTGTTAATTGACTTTTGATACTGTGCCCACATCTTACAAACCCCAAAACCAGTGAAGTTGGCACGTTGTGAAATGGTAAATAAAAACAGAGTACAATGATTTGCAAATCCTTTTCAACTTATATTCAATTGAATAGACTGCAAAGACAAGATATTTCACGTTCGAACTGGTAAACTTTGTTATTTTTTTGCAAATATTAGCTCATTTGGAATTTGATGGCTGCAACATGTTTCGAAAAAGCTGGCACGAGTGGCAAAAAGGACTGAGAAAGTTGAGGAATGCTCATCAAAAAACTTATTCGGAACATCCCACAGGTGAACAGGCTAATTGGGAACAGGTGGGTGCCATGATTGGGTATAAAAGCCGCTTCCGTGAAATGCTCACTCATTCACAAAGAAGGATGGGGCGAGGGTCACCACTTTGTGAACAAATGCGTGAGCAAATTGTTTAAGAACAACATTTCTCAACCAGCTATTGCAAGGAATTTAGGGATTTCACCATCTACGGTTTGCAATATCATCAAAAGGTTCAGAGAATCTGGAGAAATCACGGCAAGGCTGAAAATCAACATTGAATGCCTGTGACCTTCGGTCCCTCAGGCAGTACTCCATCAAAAACCGAAATCATTGTGTAAAGGATATCACCACATGGGCTCAGGAACACTTCAGAAAACCATTGTCAGTAACTACAGTTTGTCTCTACATTTCAAACTCTACTAAGCAGCTAAGCCCGTGACTTTCGATCCCTCAGGCTGTACTGCATCAACAAGCAACATCAGTGTGTAAAGGATATCACCACATGGGCTCAGGAACACTTCAGAAACCCACTGTCAGTAACTACAGTTGGTTGCTACATCTGTAAGTGCAAGTTAAAACTCTCCTATGCAAGGCGAAAACCGTTTATCAACAACACCCAGAAATGCCGCCGGCTTCACTGGGCCCCGAGCTCATCTAAGATGGACTGATGCAAAGTGGAAAAGTGTTCTGTGGTCTGACGAGTCCACATTTAAAAAAAATGTTTGGAAACTGTGGACTTCGTGTCCTCCAAACCAAAGAGGATAGTAACCATCCGGACTGTTCTAGGCGCAAAGTTCAAAAGCCAGCATCTGTGATGGTATGGGGGTGTATTAGTGCCCAAGGCATGGGTAACTTACACATCTGTGAAGGCGCCATTAATGCTGAAAGGTACATACAGGTTTTGGAGCAACATATGTTGCCATCCAAGCAAGGTTATCATGGACGCCCCTGCTTATTTCAGCAATCAATGCCAAGTCAAATGTTACAACAGTGTGGCTTCGTAGTAAAAGAGTGCGGGTACTAGACTGGCCTGCCTGTAATCCGGACCTGTCTCATATTGAAAATGTGTGGCTCATTATGAAGCCTAAAATACCACAACGGAGACCCCCGGACTGTTGAACAACTTAAGCTGTACATCAAGCAAGAATGGGAAAGAATTCCACCGAAAAATATTAAAAAATGTGTTTCTTCAGTTCCCAAACGTTTACTGAGTGTTGTTAAAAGGAAAGGCCATGTAACACAGTGGTAAAAATGCCCCTGTGCCAACTTTTTTGCTGCCATTAAATTCTAAGTTAATGATTATTTGCAAAAAAAAGTTTTTAAGTTGGAACATTGACACACTGCTTTTGTATTTTAAGCTGAATGGTTCTTTTCCCCTCCCTTTTTAAGGAAGTACATTTGTGAGCTATGAAAGGTTTTCATATGAAAACACATCCTCACGGGCACCGGTGGCACAAGCAGCGGCTCACTCTCCGCCCACTCACATCAGTCGGTCGCTAGGAGACGGTGCCGGTGAAGACCAAAGACGTCGGGTACGCGTCGTCCCCCCTTCCCCGGGCCCTCGGTCCCTGCACCTTTTTCCCTGCGCCCCTGGGCCAGAACTGTCCCTCTCCATGCTGCCTGGGGCTCATTATGCCATTAGCTGCCTCAGGCCTGAGTCCATTAGCCGGGCAGGGAAGTGTGACGGAGCCCTTTCACGGGGTCAGCGCTCCTGCTGGAGGTCGGCGAGCTGAGAAAAGAGTGAAAGAGAGACGGTGTGTTCACTTCACACGCGGATAATGTATTTGACACTAATAATGATTTGGTGCATACAGCCGCACAGTTTATAATACTTTAATACCTCGTGGTAGAAGCGCTGTTGTCGCCTGCCTTTAATCTTTTTTATGTAGCTAAGGACTTCAGTGTTATTCTTATTTTGTATATAATGTCAATGCCAGACTCGTTTGGCGTAGAACATTTTTTAAGGTGTGACAAATACCGTATTTTCCGGACTGTAGAGCGCACCAGCATATAAGCCGCATGGTGTTCCTTTAATTTCAGGAACACCATGCCTCCCGTCTATAAGTCGCAGATATATATGTTGTGAAATGAGTTATTTACACCCAAAGAAATGTAACTGTTTATTTACGTACATTTATTATTTCCAAACCATCCCTCCATCCATCCTCTTCCGCTTATCCGAGGTCGGGTCGCGGGGGCAGCAGCCTAAGCAGGGAAGCCCAGACTTCCCTCTCCCCAGCCACTTCGTCCAGCTCCCCCCGGGGGATCCCGAGGCGTTCCCAGGCCAGCCGGGAGACATAGTCTTCCCAACGTGTCCTGGGTCTTCCCCGTGGCCTCCTACCGGTCGGACGTGCCCTAAACACCTCCCTAGGGAGGCGTTCGGGTGGCATCCTGACCAGATGCCCGAACTACCTCATCTGGCTCCTCTCCATGTGGAGGAGCAGCGGCTTTACTTTGAGCTCCTCTCGGATCTCTAAGGCAGTGTTTTTCAACCACTGTGCCGCGGCACACTAGTGTGCCGTGAGATACAGTCTGGTGTGAGATTATCTAATTTCACCTATTTGGGTTAAAAATATTTTTTTACAAACTTGTAATTATAGTCTGCAAATAAATCAATCAATCAATCAATGTTTATTTATATAGCCCTAAATCACAAAAGTCTCGAAGGGCTGATGATGTGTTGTTGAGTGTCGGTGCTGTCTAGAGCTCGGCAGAGTAACCGTGTAATACTCTTCCATATCAGTAGGTGGCAGCCGGTAGCTAATTGCTTTCTAGATGTCGGGAACAGCGGAAGGCAGCGTGCAGGTAAAAAATGTGTCCAATGCTTAAACCAAAAATAAACAAAAGGTGAGTGCCGCTAAGAAATGGCATTGAAGCTTAGGGAAGGCTATGCAGAACAAAACTAAAACTGAACTTGCTACAAATTAAACAAAAACAGAATGCTGGATAACAGCAAAGACTTACTGCGGAGTCCACAAAGTACATCCGAACATGACATGACAATCAACAATGTCCCCACAAAGAAGGATAAAAACAACTGAAATATTCTTGACTGCTAAAACAAAGTAGATGCGGGAAATATCGCTCAAAGGAAGACATGAAACTGCTACAGGAAAATACCAAAAAAAGAGAAAAAGCCACCAAAATAGGAGCGCAAGACAAGAACTAAAACACTACACACAGGAAAACAGCAAAAAAGTCTAAATAAGTCAGGGCTTGATGTTACAGGTGGTGACAGTACACCTACTTTGAGACAAGAGCTATATTGATATATAGTTGGTTATGGTTTAAAGTCATATCCAACAATTGCGACGACGACTTTTTACTGTCAACTGAGTTTCGTTTTTTAATGATTTCTGCTGGTGGTGTGCCTCCGCATTTTTTCAACTCAAAAAATGTACCTTGGCTCAAAAAAGGTTGAAAAACACTGCTCTAAGGGAGAGCCCCGCCACCCGGCGGAGGAAACTCAATTCGGCCGCTTGTACCTGTGATCTTGTCCTTTCGGTCATAACCCAAAGCTCATGACCATAGGTGAGGATGGGAACGTAGATCGACCGGTAAATTGAGAGCTTTGCCTTCCGGCTCAGCTCCTTCTTCACCACAATGGATCGATACAGCGTCCGCATTACTGAAGACGCCGCCTGTCGATCTCACGATCCACTCTTCCCTCACTCGTGAACAAGACCCCGAGGTACTTGAACTCCTCCACTTGGGGCAGGGTCTCCTCCCCAACCCGGAGATGGCACTCCACCCTTTTCCGGGCGAGAACCATGGACTCGGACTTGGAGGTGCTGATTCTCATTCTCATATTTCCAAGCGGTGGCAGTAAAACGGCTGATCAAAACAAAACAGAAGTCATCGTCATGGACCAATGAGTTGCGGTAGCTATTTTCCCAATCGGCTAAACGGACTCAATAACGCCACGGTGACGTTTTGGTGAATTTACTGAGGAATTTGTGAAACTGGAACAATACAAACAGAATGCCATTGTATATTAATAATACTAACACAGGCTCTCGTAAATGTGTTAGCATATTAGCTAATGCTAACAACGTGAGCTTCGTTGTATTGCGATAGCACGTATAAATCTCCCTACAGACGTCTCATATGGGACAGTTTAGTAAGTATAGTAAGTACATACCTTAATTATTTCCAAGCGGTGTCTGTAACGAGGCAGTAAAATGGATGATCATACAAAACATAAGTCATTGTCATGGACCCGCTAGCTGCGGAAGCTAGCTCCCCAATCAGCTAAACGGACTCAATAACTCCACGGTGACGTTTTGGTGAATTTACTGAGGAATTTGTGAAAATGGAACAATACAAACAGAATGCCATTGTAAGTTAATAATACTAACACAAACACTCGTAAATGTGTTAGCATATTAGCTAATGCTAACGACGTGTACTTCGTTGCATTACGATAGCACGTACAAATATGCATGAGAACACTCCTACAGACACCACACATTGGCTGTTTTAGTAAGTATGAATTGTTTTAGTTATATTGTAAAACTTACAAACATTGCTTGGAGGGATGAATGAAGA
>NC_084586.2:10477500-10557500 GCF_033978685.3 Nerophis lumbriciformis | reverse complement strand
ATGATGTCGTTAAATGCCCATAAAAGGACTTGACACTGGAGGGCCACCTGGTTTTTAAGTGTCTGAGCACACCTGCATTCTGAAGAACCTAAAGATGCAGAGGGACATTTTGATATTTTGTCTTAAAACCACGTGACCGTAATATCAACGTTTATTGATCTTATACACTATATCTCGAAAGTATTCACTTTTTCCAAGTTTTGTTATGTTACAACCTTATTCCAAAATGGAATACATTCCTTTTTGTCCTCAAAATTCTACAGACAACACCCCATAATGACAGTGTAGAACAATTTGCGAATTTACCGTATTTTTCGGACTATAAGGGTGTATGCTGCCTTCCGCTTGAGTGCAGCTGGGATAGGCTCCAGGCCCCCCGCAACCCTGATAGGGACATGCGGTAGAAAATGACCGGATGGACAATGCCATCAAACCGATATACTGTCTATACCATGGGTGTCAAACTCTGGCCCGCGGGCCAAATTTGGCCCTTGAGGTGATATCAAATTAACACTAGAGCTGGCCCACCAATTATATACAGCGCCGGTGCCACGGTACACCGCGTTCACCGCTAATTCTCATACTTACCAACCCTCCTGTGAGACTCCCATATTTCAATGCCCCTCCCGAAAATCATCACGTCCCATTTTCGTCCAGTCCAACGAGTGTTGGCCCAGTCACACAAGTGAATGCAACGCATACTTTATCTTCAGCGATACAGGTTACACTGAGAGTGCCTGTATAAAAAACTTTAACACTGTTACAAATATGCGCCACACTGTGAACCCACACTAAACAAGAATGACAAACACATTTCGGGAGAACATCCGCACCGTAACACAACATAAACACAACAGAACAAATACCCAGAACCCTTTGCAGCACTAACTCTTCTGCATACTTGCCAACCTTGAGATCTCCGATTTCGGGAGGTGGGGTGTGGGGGGTGGGGGGCGTGGTCAGGGTGGGGCAGGGGTGTGATTGGGGGCGGGGCTAAGAGGGGAGGAGTATATTTACAGCTAGAATTCACCAAGTCAAGTATTTCATATAAATATATATATATATATATATATATATATATATATAAGAAATACTTGACTTTCAGTGAATTCTAGCTATATATATATATATTTATTTTATTATATATATATAAAAAAATACTTGAATTTCAGTGTTCATTTATTTACACATATACACACACATAACACTCATCTACTCATTGTTGAGTTAAGGTTTGAATTGTCCATCCTTGTTCTATTCTCTGTCACTATTTTTCCAACCATGCTGAACACCCTTTCGCAGGTACCCAGAAAGGTTTCGAGTACCACCAAAAAAACTGAATCTCTGAAGACAGTATAAAAATCTGTGTTAAAGGTGTACAAATACTGTTTGTATAATAAGCATGTTATTTTTTACAAATGAGGGTTAAGAGTTCAGTACTAAAAAAAAAAAAGAAAAGAATGTGGCTTAAGTACAGTTTTTTAATTGAGCTGCTGCATTTTTTGGTTGGGTTGTTTATTTATTTTGAGTAACTTCTATACATTTCTAAAAGGGGAGGAATGTAATAGTGATCTATGTTTGTCTGTTGCCATCTCCTGGTGAATGTTGGCTATAGCGTACTGGGGTTACTTTTTGGTTGGCCAACGATTTACGTGGTGTTGTGCACCTGACGTCACTCAGGTCCGCATGGAGCTGGAGGGGGCGTGGGTTCCAGCTCCGCCTGAATTTCGGGAGATTTTCGGGACAAAATTTGTCCCGGGAGGTTTTCGGGAGAGGCGCTGAATTTCGGGAGTCTCCCGGAAAATCCGGGAGGGTTGGCAAGTATGCTCTTCTGGGACGCTACAAGGTGTGTGTGGGGTGGGGGGTGTTTATTTTGTATTTTGTAGCGTCCCGGAAGACTTAGTGCTGCAAAGGGTTCTGGGTATTTGTTCTGTTGTGTTTATGTTGTGTTACGGTGCGGATGTTCTCCCAAAATGTGTTTGTCATTCTTGTTTGGTGTGGATTCACAGTGTGGCGTATATTTCTAACAATGTTAAAGTTGCTTATACGGCCACCCTCAGTGTAAACTGTACCGCTGTTGATGAAGTATGCGTTGCATTCATGTGTGTGTGCGTACAGAAGCCGCTCATATCTTGTGACTGGGCCGGCACGTTGTTAGAATGGATGTAAAGCGGACGTTACGACAGCTCGTAGAGGACGTTAAAAGCAGTGCCTGTAAGGCATGCCCCCAAGACCGGGTGGAATACGAGATATAATGACTGATGAACACATTCGTTCGATAATGAAGGTTGCCTCAGCTCAAAGCCTGAGCTCCGACATTAATGAACTAGCATCCAAGAAAAGATGGCAGGTATCTGGCTTGGGCACATCAGATTAGATCAGTGTGTTGCAAACTGAGCAGTTTAAAGTCCAGAATGGTTGGTTTATTCATTATTTTATTTTCAAATTTATTAGCCTGTGGAAAAAGTTAATGTTGATATTTACCTCAGAAGGCTGCAAATACAAAAGAGGCATTAAATTTTTATTTAAATTGTATTTGATATGCCATTGATATTTTTTTATTATTATTATTTGAAACTCGATTTTGCATGTCACTATAAAGTTATATAAGCCTTGCTTGTTCAATATTCAATGCAAAACTTGTTTGGGTCCCTATTAAAAGGTTAATTTGTTCAACCTTGGCCCGCGGCTTTGTTCAGTTTTAAATTTTGGCCCGCTCTGTATTTGAGTTTGACATCCCTGGTCTATACTATACTATCTTTAATGTCTTGATCTGGAAGTCTATAATGTTTTATTGAACATATTTGTTATTGATATCGATTACGTGTCTATGGCGATATGTATTTGTGGGGGGCGTGGCCTGCGGACCTGCAGCGAAGCAGTGTGTGCCAGGACCGGCTTCGAGATCAGCGACAGGTGCGTAGATGACCCAGCTGCGAGTGTTTGTCTGATCACCTGTCGCTCTGTTAAAGGCAGCAGTCGGGAAGGAGAGGGGAGAGTTGTTGATGGCAGTTGGTGAAGCACGAGCACGAAAGAGAAACCATTAGTGTGCTCGATTGAGACTAAAGACAATTGCTGAAAAGCACAAAAAGACTTTTGCACAATCCTGCCAATAAAGCACTGTTGCACCCATGGAAGAGCCTGGCATGTCGATGATTGGTGGTCCAAAGAAGCAAGACCTCCACAGTATTGATATCGTTTCATCGTCCAGCCTTAGTCTGGAATGGATTACCGTACTTTGGGACTATAAAGCGCACTTAAAATCTTTTAATTTCCCAAAAATCGACAATGCGCCTTATAACCCGGTGCGCCTAATGTACGGCATAATTCTGGTTGTGCTTACTGACCTCGAAGCAGTTTTATTCAGTACATGGTGTAGTGATAACTGTGACCAGTAGATGGCAGTCATACATAAGAGATACGTGTAAACTGCAATATGGCGCCAGTAAACAACACCCAAAACTTTAAATGTTCCTTTGAGAATATAGAACATTACACACGGCGCTCAAAAATCTATCAAACTGTTTTTAGTACGACTTCGGTAAGCTGTGAATGGTTGATGGATTGTCGGCGCATTAAACATACGAGTATTATTATGGTGTGTGTTTAAGGACCGCAAAATGGCACCTATTAGCAGACATTATCTGGCGTTTTGTTTCGCAATATTATGCAAAACCAACTTTTCTTACCTTCCGGTACCTGCTGATGTGTATTTGGGATCTGCATATGTCCTGAAAATTTGTAGTCTGTGGCGACGCCGTAGTCATAAGCTTCTTATTTTTCTCTATCTTTTCATGTGGTATTCATCGTTCCGCTGTTGCCATTTCCAATATAAAGTAGTGTAAAGTTCTTACCGTATTTTTCGGAGTATAAGTCGCTCCGGAGTATAAGTCGCATGGGCCGAAAATGCATAATAAAGAAGGAAAAAAACATATATAAGTCGCACTGAAGTATAAGTCACATTTTTTGGGGAAATGTTTTTGATAAAAGCCAACACCAAGAATAGACATTTGAAAGGCAATTTAAAATAAATAAAGAATAGTGAACAACAGGCTGAATAAGTGTACATTATATGAGGCATAAATAACCAACTGAGAACGTGCCTGGTATGTTAACGTAACATATTATGGTATGAGTCATTCAAATAACTATAACATATAGAACATGCTATACGTTTACCAAACAATCTGTCACTCCTAATCGCTAAATCCCATGAAATCTTATACGTCTAGTCTCTTTACGTGAATGAGTTAAATAATATTATTTGATATTTTACGGTAATGTGTTAATAATTTCACACATAAGTCGCTCCTGAGTATAAGTCGCACCCCCGGCCAAACTATGAAAAAAAACTGCGACTTATAGTCCGAAAAATACGGTACTTATATCTGTCAGTAGATGAGCTATCAAATCGCTAAAACATACCGGTGTAGTGAGTTTACATTATTCACCCAAGGAACTTTAGTTATTAGAGAGTTCCGGTCAGACGGTTTTTCACTTGTTGTTGCACTAGTGAGCCACGGATGAGGAGATGCTGCTCCGTTATTGATTGAAGTAAAGTCTGAATGTTATTAAAACAGTTAGCGCCATCTTTTGACACTTCTTCCACTCCCGTCCTTGCACGCTACACCGCTACAACAAAGATGACGGGGAAAAGACGCCGTCGAAGGTGAGCCGCGTAAATAAGACCGCCCACAAAATGGCGCATGCGGAAGAGAGTGTCAGAAACCGGCTTGAAGATGATCTGTAAAACATCATCTATGCAACATTTTGACAAGAGAACCACCATCACATGTTATGTAGACCACAAGGAAGTGTTTTACATTTAGAAAATAATCATAATAATATGACCCCTTTAATCATACTTGCCAACCCTCCCGGATTTTCCGGGAGACTCCCGAAATTCAGCGCCTCTCCCGAAAACCTCCCGGGACAAATTTTCTCCCGAAAATCTCCCGAAATTCAGGCGGACTCAGGTCCATGAGGACCTGAGTCCGCTAACCCACAATATAAACAGCATGCCTGCCCAATCACGTTATAACTGTAGAATGATGGAGGGCGAGTTCTTGGTTTCTTATGTGGGTTTATTGTTAGGCAGTTTCATTAACGTCCTCCCAGCGCGGTAACAACACACAAAAACAGCAGCAGTCACGTTTTTGTATACCGTAAAGCAGTTTGTCTGCCGTAAACAGCAATGTTGTGACAATCTTAAACAGGACAATACTGCCATCTAGTGCATTTGATGAAAGCACTTTTGTGCGTGCCACACATCAATGCATCATCAGAAAGTGGCAAAATAGTGACAGAGAATAGAACAAGGATGGACAATTCAACCCTTAACTCAACAATGAGTAGATGAGTGTTATGTGTGTGTATATGTGTAAATAAATGAACACTGAAATTCAAGTATTTATTTTATATATATATATATATATATATATATATATATATATATATATATATATATATAAAATACATATATGTATATATATATATATATATATATATATATATATATATATATATATATATATATATATAGCTAGAATTCACCAAGTCAAGTATTTCTTATATATATATATATATATATATATGTATGTGTGGGAAAAAAATCACAAGACTATTTCATCTCTACAGGCCTGTTTCATGAGGGGGGGTACCCTCAATCGTCAGGAGATTTTTGATTGAGGGTACCCCCCCTCATGAAACAGGCCTGTAGAGATGAAATAGTCTTGTGATTTTTTTCCTACACATACATATATTGCGCTCTACTACGGTATCGAGCACTATTTTTTGGATAACCTTATTAAGACATATATATATATATATATATATATATATATATATATATATATATAGATAGATAGATAGATATATGAAATACTTGACTTGGTGAATTCTAGCTGTAAATATACTCCTCCCCTTTTAGCCACGCCCCCGTCCCACCCCGACCACGCCTCCCCTCCCCCCTCTCGAAATCGGAGGTCTCAAGGTTGGCAAGTATGCCTTTAATGCGCCCTATAACCCGGTGCGACTATTGTATGAAAATAGACCCGCTCATCGTACACCCTATGGTCCGAAAAATACGGTACCCGGACACCCCTTTTGGTGTACTGTGTTGTTGTAGTGACCACGGTCTCCCATGGCAACACTTGCATGTTTAGGCAAGTGGATACGTCGTGATGTTGTATCGTTACTTTACGAGCCGGTACTTGCCAGCTGTGCACTCAGCTTGGACGACTCGCTTGAGCCAATCGGATCACCGGATGGCACTTATTTGCCATCGCAGTCCTTCGTCTGCCTCACATCTTGTTTACACCGTGTTGAGAGGTACGAGTGCGTGGGCGACGAGTAGGTGGACAAATGGATTCAGTGTCGTCCGCCTCTCTAAGATGCTTCCAGTCTTTGGTCAGCGTACACGTTTGGTAAAAATGTCTCCTTAATGGCGTTTTAATGACGCCTTCAGCACCGTTTTTTATTTTCATATATACATATACACTATATTGCCAAAAGTATTTGGCCACCTGCCTTGACTCACATATGAACGTGAAGTGCCATCCCATTCTTAACCCATAGGGTTCAATATGATGTCGGTCCACCTTTTGCAGCTATTACAACTTAGCCCTACTACCAATGTTCCCTCTAATTTTTCATGTGTGTGAGCAAACGCAAAAACTCCCTGAGCATTCAGTGGAGCCTATGTGAGCAACATCAGACGTGCACACTGTGGCTACACCAGCAGCACACCTGTCCCAAACCTGACTAAATAACAAGTTCAATCTCCATCCATCCATCCATGTTCTACCGCATTCGGGCGGAAGGCGGGGTACACCCTGGACAAGTCCCCACCTCATCACAGCGCCAACACAGATAGACAGACGACATTCTCTTATTATTATAATCAAATGACAGCAGTCATTTCCATGAGGTTATTTTCTAATACAAGCCACTTACAATGACAATAACACAAAATATTGTTTTTCATGAACTGTGTACTTGTATTGTTTGTCTGGGTGGAGGTCCTCCTTTGGAAATAGTTTGTACCCCTTTCAGACATTGCATTTAGTTCCCATTAAAACATTCACATGTTGCACAATGAGATGTAAGCAGGGGATCATGTGTACATTCCTGCAACTTCCTGTTTGTAAAAAAATATATTTTTATTAGTATTTATTTAATATACTAACAGCATTTCATGCTTAATATTTATAAATTAAGATTCCTAATAAATGACACTAGAATAAGCACACATTTGATTGGTAAATCATAGTGTAACGACCTGGAATTACACTTTATGTGTGGTGTTGGAGTTATCCGACTTTTTGTATGGCTGTAAACGCATCACTGGCTAAGTGCCATATGTGCATGTGTTGGCGCAAGTGAGAAAGAGCGAGCGGCTGCTGTTGATATAAAAAAGTTGCTTTTGGTCTGGTTTGTACTGCAGAAAATGACCAGTTTTGCAAGATATAATTTTTTTTACTAATGTTTTGGTGATGTGTTTATGGCATACTTGCCAACCTTGAAACCTCCGATTTCGGGAGGTGGGGGGCGGGGGGCGTGGTCAGGGGTGGGGCGGGGCGTGGTTAAGAGGGGAGGAGTATATTGACAGCTAGAATTCACCAAGTGAAGTATTTCATACATATATATATATATATATATATATATATATATATATATATATATATATATATATATATATATATATATATATATATATATATATATATGTAAATATATATCTACATCCTGAAAATATGCAAACAAAACTGTGTTTAGATAATTGATACTTCAAACTTGCATAAATAAATCTTAAGGAATATAACATAACTTGGCTTCTGAGAGCTTCAAAATGTAATGAATAAAATGCTAAAGTTGTTGATAAACAAGCAATTATTTTAATAATTAAATATGGTCATTTTAAATGAATTATTATGATAATTTAAAATTAATTATTTCAAATATGTTTATTTTAATGTATAATTCTATGGCTGGATGTAATAAGGAGTCAGAAAAAATACAAATACAATTAATTTTGATGTTTTTAGCAAAATATAGTAAAAATGTATTTCGTTTTTTTTTTTTTTTAAATTAGTAAATATATTTATTTTTAGGTAAGATAAACATAATAATACAATTTATCTCTAGTCTGGATGATTTAGTTCTTGTCACCCTGTTGTCCTCCCGTCGTGAAAAAAGGCTGTCCTCACTCAGGTCCGCATGGAGCTGGAGGGGGCGTGGCCTCCAGCTCCGGCTGAAAATCGGGAGATTTTCGGGAGAATATTTGTCCCGGGAGGTTTTCGGGAGAGGCGCTGAATTTCGGGAGTCTCCCGGAAAATTCGGGAGGGTTGGCAAGTATGGTTTATGGCCGACAATAAAGAGTTTTGCTCAGTAAAGTGATCGATGGAATTCATGTCCTCAAAGCGTCTCGACAGACGTTACAATATTTGAACAATGATGACGAAAACGGTTTTCTCTTTCGTTTCCGTGTGTTGAAAATTGTTATGCGCTTATTTTTTTATTTGATTTTGTGCGTGGCATAGATTTGCCGTGCGCAGAGGACGCTTGAGCAGTGCGCAATTGCACAGGCGCGCACCTTAGAGGGAACGTTGCCTACTACGCTACTGCATTTTATTGTTGGTCATTATGGTCTTATTTGAAGTGTTCTTTGAGGTGGTACTTGGTGAAAAAAGTTGGAGAAACACTGCAGTAAATGGGAAAAACAGTACCACAGTTCTTTTTTTTAATAAGTAAAATTTCAGCAACTGAGCTGCCAGTTTTTTATTGTAAAATCTAGGGTTGTAGTTTTTATGGCGTATTAGTGTAAATGGATTACTGTATATAGAAAAACGGTGTCACAGTTTTTTGTACAGTAAAAACAAAAAAAATGTTTGGAATGTATGATAATATATTTGTTACGTTATTAGATAATATTACATTTGAAAAGATATGCAATTGCGCACGTTACATGCATTTTTTTTCTATCCAAACGGAGAAAACAAATACATTTTGTCAGAAAACTTTATTGACACATATTTTTTCTGTCTTTTGCGAGCCATATAACATGGGCTCTACATTTGATACCTGAAAATGTCATATCTCTGTTATCGTGACCAAAATCATTATTATCGTGGTATTGTTAAATGTGCTCAAAAGTGTTTATACACACTAAAAACTTCTGACCAAGTTGGGTTTTTTTTTTCAAATACCTTGTAACACTATTTTGTATGTTTTGTGTTCAACTCTTCTGGGAAGGCTGTCCACAAGGTTGCGGAGTGTGTTTTATAGGAATTTTCCACCATTCTTCCAAAAGCGCATTGGTGAGGTCACTCTCTGATGTTGGTCGAGAAGTCTCTGTTTTAATTCATCCCAAAGGTGTTCTATCGGGTTCAGGTCAGGACTCTGTGCAGGCCAGTCAAGTTCATCCACACCAGACTCTTGTCATCCATGTCTTTATGGACCTTGCTTTGTGCACTGGTGCACAGTCATGTTGAAAGAGGGAGGGGCCCCGCTCCAAACTGCTCCCACAAGGTTGGGAGCATGGAATTGTCCACAATGTTTTGGTATACAAACCCTGTTTCCATATGAGTTGGAAAATTGTGTTAGATGTAAATATAAACGGAATACAATGATTTGCAAATCCTTTTCAACCCATATTCAGTTGAATATGCTACAAAGACAACATATTTGATGTGCAAACTGATGATTATTTTTTTTGCAAATAATCATTAACTTTAGAATTTGATGCCAGCAACACGTGACAAAGAAGTTGGGAAAGGTGGCAATAAATACTGATAAAGTTGAGGAATGCTCATCAAACATCCCACAGGTGAACAGGCAAATTGGGAACAGGTGGGTGCCATGATTGGGTATAAAAGTAGATTCCATGAAATGCTCAGTCATTCACAAACAAGGATGGGGCGAGGGTCACCACTTTGTCAACAAATGCGTGAGCAAATTGTTGAACAGTTTAAGAAAAACCCTTCTCAACCAGCTATTGCAAGGAATTTAGGGATTTCACCATCTACGGTCCGTAATATCATCAAAGGGTTCAGAGAATCTGGAGAAATCACTGCACGTAAGCAGCTAAGCCTGTGACCTTCGATCCCTTAGGCTGTACTGCATCAACAAGCGACATCAGTGTGTAAAGGATATCACCACATGGACTCAGAAACACTTCATAAACCCACAGTCAGTAACTACAGTTGGTCGCTACATCTGTAAGTGCAAGTTAAAACTCTCCTATGCAAGGCGAAAACCGTTTATCAACAACACCCAGAAACGCTGTCGGCTTCGCTGGGCCTGAGCTCATCTAAGATGGACTGATACAAAGTGGAAAAGTTTTCTGTGGTCTGACGAGTCCACATTTCAAATTGTTTTTGGAAACTGTGGACGTCGTGTCCTCCGGATCAAAGAGGAAAAGAACCATCCGGATTGTTATAGGCGCAGAGTGTAAAAGGCGGCATGTGTGATGGTATGGGGGTGTATTAGTGCCCAAGACATGGGTAACTTACACATCTGTGAAGGTGCCATTAATGCTGAAAGGTACATACATCTTTTGGAGCGACATATGTTGCCATCCAAGCAACGTTACCATGGACGCCCCTGCTTATTTCAGCAAGACAATGCCAAGCCACGTGTTACATCAACGTGGCTTCATAGTAAAAGAGTGCGGGTACTAGACTGGCCTGCCTGTAGTCCAGACCTGTCTCCCATTAAAAGTGTGTGGCACATTATGAAGCCTAAAATACCTCAACAGAGACCCCCGGACTGTTGAACAACTTAAGCTGTACATCAAGCAAGAATGGGAAAGAATTCCACCTGAGACCCTTAAAAAATGGGTCTCCTCAGTTCCCAAACGTTTACTGAGTGTTGTTAAAAGGAAAGGCCATGTAACACAGTGGTGAACATGCCCTTTTCCCAACTACTTTGGCACGTGTTGCAGCCATGAAATTCTAAGTTAATTATTATTTGCAAAAAAAAAATAAAGTTTATGAGTTTGAACATCAAATATGTTGTCTTTGTAGTGCATTCAATTGAATATGGGTTGAAAAAGATTTGCGAATCATTGTATTCCGTTTATATTTACATCTAACACAATTTCCCAACTCATATAGAAACAGGTTTTGTATTTATACCATGAATTGATTAAAGGGGAACATTATCACAATTTCAGAATGGTTAAAACCATTAAAAATCAGTTCCCAGTGGCTTATTATATTTTTCGAAGTTTTTTTCAAAATTTTACCCATCACGCAATATCCCTAAAAAAAGCTTCAAAGTGCCTGATTTTGACCATCGTTATATACACCCGTCCATTTTCCTGTGACGTCACATAGTGAAGCCAACACAAACAAACATGGCGGAAAGAACAGCAAGCTATAGCGACATTAGCTCGGATTCAGACTCTGATTTCAGCGGTTTAAGCGATTCAACAGATTACGCATGTATTGAAACAGATGGTTGTAGTGTGGAGGCAGGTAGCGAAAACGAAATTGAAGCTATTGAGCCATATCGGTTTGAACCGTATGCAAGCGAAACCGACGAAAACGACACGACAGCCAGCGACACGGGAGAAAGCGAGGACGAATTCGGCGATCGCCTTCTAACCAACGATTGGTATGTGTTTGTTTGGCATTAAAGGAAACTAACAACTATGAACTAGGTTTACAGCATATGAAATACATTTGGCAACAACATGCACTTTGAGAGTGCAGACAGCCCAATTTTCATCAATTAATATATTCTGTAGACATACCCTCATCCGCGCTCTTTTCCTGAAAGCTGATCCGTCCAGTTTTGGAGTTGATGTCAGCAGGCCAGGGAAGCTAGGGTCGATAGGGGGTTTAGCTCGCTCGTCTGCGGGAACAAACTGCCGCCATTGCTTGCCGTGCTACCGAGGTCCTTTGTCCCTGAATTGCTCACACACTCCGGCAGATTCAATGGGGGTCTGGCGGCAGATTTCTTTGACTTTATCGTTGGAAATGCATCTGCTTTGAGTGTCGCAGGATATCCACACATTCTTGCCATCTCTGTCGTAGCATAGCTTTCGTCGGTAAAGTGTGCGGAACAAACGTCCAATTTCTTGCCACTTTCGCATGTTTGGGCCACTGGTGCAACTTGAATCCGTCCCTGTTGGTGTTGTTACACCCTCCAACAACACACCGACGAGGCATGATGTCTCCAAGGTACGGAAAACAGTCGAAAAAACGGAAAATAACAGAGCTGATTTGACTCGGTGTTTGAGAAAATGGCGGATTGCTTCCCGATGTGACGTCACGTTGTGACGTCATCGCTCCGAGAGCGAATATTAGAAAGGCGTTTAATTCGCCAAAATTCACCCATTTAGAGTTCGGAAATCGGTTAAAAAAATATATGGTCTTTTTTCTGCAACATCAAGGTATATATTGACGCTTACATAGGTCTGGTGATAATATTCCCCTTTAACGTGGACCCCGACTTAAACAAGTTGAAAAACTTATTCGGGTGTTACCATTTAGTGGTCAATTGTACGTAATATGTACTGTATTGTGCAATCTACTAATAATAGTCTCAATCAATCAATCAATCAATCCTGGAGCATTCAAAGTTCCTTTCACTGGAACTAAGGGGCCAAGCCTAACTCCTGGAAAAACAACCCCACACCATAATTCCTCCACGTGATTAGGACACCTGATTCTGATCATTTGAATAGGTGGCCAAATACTTTTGGCTATATAGTGTATATATTTTTTAATGAATGTGCTCCTTCTCCGAGCTTTTTTTGCAGGCAGGTTTGGGTACTATTAAGCAAATTCTGCATTAACCGAAGTCAGCGCTTTTTTTTTTTTTTTTTTTTTTTTTTTTTTTCTCTCTCTCTCTCTCTCCCCCCCCCCCTGCCGCAATCTCATCACATTTACTGGGAGAGGGGATGGAGAGCAACAAAAAAAAAAAAAATTAATTGGAGGCTTGCGATAGTTAGGACAGAAGCCCGGGCGAGGGCGGGATAAATCAGCCGTCTGTTTGGCAGCTTTACGGCCGCGCGGAGAGGGAGAAGTGGTTAACTTTAATGGGAGGAGATAGAAATGTTGAGTTACTTTATCCACCCCCCACTTCTCCCTTTACCCACCACCTCGTCCCCTCGCCACCCTCCCCGATCAGATCACCCCTGAACTGTTTGGACTCTGCTTGATATATGGAGTTAATTCAGCCCGCGCTATAATTCAGTCCCTTCATGCCTTTAATGCGGTGCAGACTCAGGTGACTTGGTGTTGAACAATGGCCGGGTACCGTCGCGGTCCCCCCCCCCCCACACGTCCTGACCTCACCCCACATGTCGACAAGGTCGTACCCACGAGGGGCCGACCCCGCGCCCCCACCGCCGACTTAAGCCGTGTGCTTTTATAATTGAGGGGAGGGGGTGGGGTAGACCGGGTTAGTAAGGCAGACGTTGAAGTGGCTTCTGCAGGGTAATGGGGGCCCCGCTCTCCATGCACTTGATTTAATCCGGCCAGACCTCTGTGTGTGGTGACTGGGGGGGGGGTGTTTGTTATTGGGGGAGCAGATGGAGGTGGGGAGGGGGGTCACACCTCAGCAGACATTATGAGTTGTTGTTGTTTTTTTTAATTATGGGATGGCGTAGAGTTCACAAAGCTGACTTAACGTAGTGCACGAGCTAATCCTGCTTGACTCACACGTCCAAATGTCGAGTATTTCAACTAAATGTTGTGTAATTTGTACATAAAAACAGAATACAATGATTTGCAAATCCTTTTCAACTTATATTCTATTGAATAGACTAGGGATGTCCCGATCCAGGTTTTTGCACTTCCGATCCGATACCGATACTGACCGATACCGATACTGACCGATACTGGCCTATCCAAGCATGTAATAAAGTTTAAAGTTATTTAGCCTACTTAGTTGTCAGAATCATGTTGAAAAGGGTTTTAGTACTCTTGATAACAACTAGCCAGCTGAATTAGGGGAGTTTGAATAATACACAATGGTTGGTAACAAGAAACTGACCTGTTTATTCAAGGATAAACACAAAATGGACAAAATTATACATGACAAACAGAAATGGCATCATTGAACTAGGGCTGGGCGATATGGCCTTTTTTTAATATTGCGATATTTTAAGGCCATATTGCGATACACGATATATATCTCGATATTTTGCCTTAGCCTTGAATGAACACTTGATGCATATAATCACAGCAGTATGATGATTCTATGTGTTTTGATTGATTGAGACTTTTATTAGTAGGTTGCACAGTGAAGTGCATATTCCGTACAATTGACCACTAAATGGTAACACCCGAATAAGTTTTTCAACTTCTTTAAGTCGGGGTCCACTTAAATTGATTCATGATACAGATATATACTATCAGATATATACTATCATCATAATACAGTCATCACACAAGATAATCACATTGAATTATTTACATTATTTATAATCCAGGGTGTGGAGGGGGGCGCCGGATGTAAGTGTCAAAAAGACAGCCAAAAGAGTTTGATATGAGAATAAATCTAAAGTTAAAATATAGGGTAGAAATGCACCCATTTGCAGGAAATGTAGTCTTGATTTTCAAAATTTTCTTTCAAGGCTTGCATGTCTACATTAAAACATTCTTCTTCATACTGCATTAATATATGCTACTTTTAAACTTTCATGCAGAGAAGGAAATCACAACTAAAAAAATCACTAATTTTTTCATACGGTGTTGATGTGGAAATTTTTGCCTCGGCATTTTGATGGTGTGGGCGTGGCACCGAATGGAGATAAGCGTCTCGACAGACGTCACAATATTTGAACAATGATGACGAAAACTGTTTTGTCTGTCGTGTTCGTGTGTCGAAAATTGTTATGCGCTTATTTTTTTATTTGATTTTGTGCGTGGCATAGATTTGCCGTGCGCAGAGGACGTTTGAGCAGGCGCGCACCTTAGCGGCTGCGCTAGCATCACAGCTAACGTTAGCCATGCTGCTACCTCGCTCTCTGCTGGGAGAGGACGTATACGTATATGACGTATGACGTGACAGTATGTGACGTATGACGTGACAGTATGTGACGTATGTAAGAAGGTGGGCTCGCTGTCTGTGAGAGGGAGACACAGGAAAGAGTGAGAAGAGCCTGTCGTGTAATGCCAGCAGCTAAAAGCAACTGCGTTAGAACCACGGACGTGTGGATGTGCTGAAGGTGTGCTGGAAAATGCGGAACGGAGCTTAGGGAACAGCAGAAAAGTGGAATGTATTATTTAAATCGGTGCGTTGGAAAACACGGACCGGAGTTTTTTTTTAAACTGGATCTGGATCGGCATTTTACCATGCCTTGCCGATACGCATTTTTTTGCGGATATCGGCGGCCGATCCGATCCAAATATCGGATCGGGACATCCCTAGAATAGACTGCAAAGACGAGATATTTAATGTTCCAACTGAGAAACGTAATTTTTTTTTGTTGCAAATAATCACTAAAGGCCTACTGAAATGTGATGTTATTATTTAAACAGGGATAGCAGGTCCATTCTATGTGTCGTACTTGATAATTTCGCGATATTGCCATATTTTTGCTGAAAGGGTTTAGTAGAGAACATCGACGATAAAGTTCGCAACTTTTGGTCGCTGATAAAAAAAGCCTTGCCTGTACCGGAAGTAGCAGACGATATGCGTGTGACGTCACAGGTTGTGGAGCTCCTCACATCTGCACATTGTTTACAATCATGGCCACCAGCAGCGAGAGCGATTCGGACCGAGAAAGCGACGATTTCCTCATTAATTTGAGCGAGGATGACAGATTCGTGGATGAAGAAAGTGAGAGTGAAGGACTAGAGGGCAGTGGGAGTGATTCCGATAGGGAAGATGCTGTGAGAGGCGGGTGGGACCTGATATTCAGCTGGGATTGACTAAAACAGTAAATAAACACAAGACATATATATACTCTATTAGCCACAACACAACCAGGCTTATATTTAATATGCCACAAATTAATCCCGCATAACAAACACCCCCCCCCTCCCGTCCATATAACCCGCCAATACAACTCAAACACCTGCACAACACACTCAATCCCACAGCCCAAAGTACCGTTCACCTCCCCAAAGTTCATACAGCACATATATTTCCCCAAAGTCCCCAAAGTTACGTACGTGACATGCACATAGCGGCACGCACGTACGGGCAAGCGATCAAATGTTTGGAAGCCGCAGCTGCATGCGTACTCACGGTACCGCGTCTGCGTATCCAACTTAAAGTCCTCCTGGTAAGAGTCTCTGTTGTCCCAGTTCTCCACAGGCCAATGGTAAAGCTTGACTGTCATCTTTCGGGAATGTAAACGATGAAACACCGGCTGTGTTATCCGGCACAACAGTCAGGGGGTGCATTCTAAGGCGGGGGTGCGTTATCCGGCACACCACCTGCCGCAATACACCGCTTCCCACCTACAGCTTTCTTTCTTGCTGTCTCCATTGTTCATTGAACAAATTGCAAAAGATTCACCAACACAGATGTCCAGAATACTGTGGAATTTTGCGATGAAAACAGACGACTTAGTAGCTGGCCACCATGCTGTCCCAAAATGTCCTCTACAATCCGTGACGTCACGCGCAGGCGTCATCATACCGAGACGTTTTCAGCAGGATATTTCGCGCAAAATTTAAAATTGCACTTTAGTAAGCTAACCCGGCCATATTGGCATGTGTTGCAATGTTAAGATTTCATCATTGATATATAAACTATCAGACTGCGTGGTCGGTAGTAGTGGGTTTCAGTAGGCCTTTAATAGAGATGTCCGATAATATCGGACTGCCGATATTATCGGCCGATAAATGCTTTAAAATTTAATATCGGAAATTATCGGTATCGGTTTCAAAAAGTAAAATGTATGACTTTTTACAACGCCGCTGTGTACACGGACGTAGGGAGAAGTACAGAGCGCCAATAAACCTTAAAGGCACTGCCTTTGCGTGCCGGCCCAGTCACATGATATCTACGGCTTTTCACACACACAAGTGAATGCAAGGCATACTTGGTCAACAGCCATACAGGTCACACTGAGGGTGGCCGTATAAACAACTTTAACACTGTTACAAATCTGCGCCACACTGTGAACCCACACCGAACAAGAATGACAAACACATTTCGGTAGAACATCCGCACCGTAACACGACATAAACACAACAGAACAAATACCCAGAACCCCTTGCGGCACTAACTCTTCCGGGACGCTACAATATACACCCCCCGCTAGAGCATGTCCCAAATTCCAAGCTGCCGTTTTGAGGCATGTTAAAAAAAAAATAATGCACTTTGTGACTTCAATAATAAATATGGCAGTGCCATGTTGGCATTTTTTTTTCCATAACTTGAGTTGATTTATTTTGGAAAACCTTGTTACATTGTTTAATGCATCTAGCGGGGCATCACAACAAAATTAGGCATAATAATGTGTTAATTCCACGACTGTATATGTCGGTATCGGTTGATATCGGAATCGGTAATTAAGAGTTGGACAATATCGGATATCGGCAAAAAAGCCATTATTGGAGATCTCTAATCATTAACTTAGAATTTAATGGCAGCAAAAAAGTAGGCACAGGGGCATTTTTACCACTGTGTTACATGGCCTTTCCTTTTAACAAAACTCAGTAAACGTTTGGGAACTGAGGAGACCAATTTTTGGAAGCTTTTCAGGTAGAATTCTTTCCCATTCTTGCTTGATGTACAGCTTAAGTTGTTCAACAGTCCGGGGGTCTCCGTTGTGGTATTTTAGGCTTCATAATGCGCCACACATTTTCAATGGGAGACATGTCTGGACTACAGGCAGGCCAGTCTAGTACCCGCACTCTTTTACTAAAATGCTACGCTGTCGTAACACGTGGCTTGGCATTATCTTGCTGAAATAAGCAGGGGCGTCCATGGTAACGTTGCTTGAATGGCAACATATGTTGCTCCAAAACCTGTATGTACCTTTCAGCATTAATGGTGCCTTCACAGATGTGTAAATTACCCATGTCTTGGGCACTAATACACCCCCATACCATCACAGATGCTGGCTTTTGAACTTTGCGCCTAGAACAATCCGGATGGTTCTTTTCCTCTGTGTTCCGGAGGACACAATGTCCACAGTTTCCAAAAACAATTTGAAAGACCACAGAACACTTTTCCACTTTGCATCAGTCCATCTTAGATGAGCTCGGGCCCAGCGAAGCCGGCGGCGTTTCTGGGTGTTATGTTATGTTATGTTATGTTATTTTCATTTATTATGCGCCCCCCTGCCAACTGTTACATCAGCCCGGGGCGCAGCCCGAGTAGAGAAACAAAAAAAAACAGACACATGGACTGAGACACACAAAGGAATCTAAAATAGACATTTAAGACTCACAATGAACACATACATCAAAAGTCCTCTGCGGTAAAGAGGTGAGTTTTAAGCTGTGCTCTAAAAGAGTCCAGAGTGGTGGCAGACTTGATATTCAGAGGGAGCTTATTCCATAGCCTAGGCGCCATCACTGAGAAAGCACGGTCTCCCTTTGTCACTAGGTTTGACCGTGGGACCTTCAGGGTCATCTGGTTGTCAGATCTAAGGCAACGACCAAGCCTGGAGCTGGTAGGTTGGTCCAGGACAGGGGTCGGCAACCTTTACCAGTCAAAGAGCCATTTTGACCAGTTTCACAAATCAAAGAAAACAATGGGAGCCACAAAAATCTTTTGAAATTTAAAATGAAATGACACTGCATATAAAGTTTTTTTTTTTGCTTTGTGTTATGTATATGCCAAAGGTCTCGAGTTTTGGCGCTTGACAGCGTCATACTTGTCGACCTCCCGATTTTTCCAGCATACTACGAAATTCTGGGCAACTATTCTCTCGAACGTGCCGTGATGATACAGCATTTAGCGCCCACTATATCCAACCACACGTGGTATGGGACTTCTGCTTGCTCACGTAAATGACAACAAGGCATACTTGGTCAACAACCACACAGATTACACTAACGGTGGCGGTATAAACTTTAACACTCTTGCTAATATGCGCCACACTGTGAACCCACATCAAACAAGAAAGACAAACACATTTCGGGAGAACATCTGCACCGTAACACAACATAAACACAACAGAACAAATACCCAGAATCCCATGCAGCCCTGACTCTTCCGGGCTACATTATACACCCCTGCTACCAAACGCCGCCCACCTCAATGACGCACGGAGGGGGGGGGGGGAGGAGCAGGGTTGGGGTGGGGGCGGGGTTTGGTGGGAGCAGGGGTGTACAATGTAGCCCGGAAGAGTCAGTGCTGCATGGGATTCTGGGTATTTGTTCTGTTGTGTTTATGTTGTGTTAAGGTGCAGATGTTCTCCCGAAATGTGTTCGTCATTCTTGTTTGGTTTTGGTTCAAAGTGTGGCGCATTATTAGTAAGAATGTTAAAGTTGTTTTATATGGCCACCGTCAGTGTAACCTGTGTGGCTGTTGACCAAGTATGCCTTGCTGTTACTTACATGTGCAAGTAGAAGATGCATACAACAAAAGGCTGGGCTGGCGCGCTGTTTGTACATATTGTAGAGGGTGCTGTACATATTGTAGAGGGTGCTGAATTCTGTACCATCATGGCACGCCCTTATTATTATTATTAGGGTGAAAATCGGAGAATATTAGTCCCGGAAGTTTTCTGCGAGAAGCACTGAAATCCGGAAATCTCCTTGGACAATTGGGAGGGTCGACAAGTATGCAGCTGAGCCGCACCAGAGTGATCAAAGAGCCGCATACGGCTCTGGAGCCGCGGGTTGCCGACCCCTGGTCCAGGAGATCTTTGATGTAAGCTGGGGCGAGACCATTGAGCGCTTTGATTACATGAATGGCTTTCATTTTGCATAGTAGAGTTTTAACTTGCACTTACAGATGTAGCGACAAACTAGTTACTGACAGTGGTTTTCTGAAGTGTTCCTGAGCCCATGTGGTGATATCCTTTACACACTAATGTCTCTTTTTGATGCAGTGCCGCCTGAGGGATCCAAAGTCACGGGCATTCAATGTTGGTTTGCGGCCTTGTAGGGATTTCTCCAGATTTTCTCTAAACCTTTTGATGATATTACGGACCGTAGATGGTGAAATCCCTAAATTCCTTGCAATAGCTGGTTGAGAAATGTTGTTCTTAAACAATTTGCTCACGCATTTGTTGACAAAGTGGTGACCCTCGCCCCCATCCTTGTTTGTGAATGACTGAGCATTTCATGGAAGCTGCTTTTATACCCAATCATGGCACCCACCTGTTCCCAATTAGCCTGTTCACCTGTGGGATGTTCCAAATAAGTGTTTGATGAGCATTCCTCGACTTTCTCAGTCTTTTATGCCAGTGTTTTTCAACCTTTTTTTGAGCTAAGGCACATTTTTTGCGTTGAAAAAATCCGGAGGCACACCACCAGCACAAATCGTCAAAAAACGAATCTCAGTTGACAGTAAAAAGTCGTTGTCGCAATTGTCGGATATGAATTCAAACCATAACCATAACCAAGCATGCATCACTATAGCGCTTGTCTCAAAGTAGGTGTACTGTCACGACTTATCACATCCCGCCGTGTCTTATTTTGAGTTTTTCGGTGTTTTCCTGTGTGTAGTGTTTTAGTTCTTGTCTTGCGCTCCTATTTTGGTGTTGATTGTCATGTCATGTACACATGTACTTTGTGGACGCCGTCTGCTCCACACGCTGTAAGTCTTTGCTGTCGTCCAGCATTCTGTTTTTGTTTACTTTGTAGCCAGTTCAGTTTTAGTTTCGTTCTGCATAGCTTTCCCTAAGCTTCAATGCCTTTTCTTAGGGGCACTCACCTTTTGTTTATTTTTGGTTTAAGCATTAGACACCTTTTTACCTGCACACTGCTTCCCGCTGTTTCCCACATCTACAAAGGCTGCCACCTACTGATATGGAAGAGTATTACACGGTTACTCTGCCAAGCTCTAGGCAGCACCGACACTCAACAACAACACATTTGCAGACTATAATTACTGGTTTGCAAAAAATATTTTTAACCTAAATAGGTGAAATTAGATAATCTCAGTTGTTGAAAAACACTGTTTTATGCCACTTGTGCCAGCTTTTTTGAAACATGTTACAGGCATCAAGTTCCAAATGAGCTAATATTTGCAAAAAATAACAACGTTTACCAGTTCGAGCGTTAAGTATCTTGTCTTTGCAGTCTATTCAATTGAATATAGGTTGAAAAGGATTTGCAAATCATTGTATTCTGTTTTTATCTACCATTTACACAACGTGCCAACTTCACTGGTTTTGGGTTTTAGTACTATTGACAGCAGAAATGCTTGCCATGAATTCGGCAGAAATTGGGTGCAGTACTGGGATGTGACCAGCAGAGGCGTTGTAAACACAGTGTCTGAAGAAGATCGACAGTTATGGCTGATTCATTGTAAAAACAAAAACAATTAAATAAAATAAAAACAATAAAATCCAACAAAGACTTTTCTTACTATTATTTTTTTTAAGAGCAAATATTTCAAAGCTCAATTTGGTATAATTCTCGCTAAATAAAACCTGTGCCTTATTTTTAATGAATACCTTTGCTTACTACGCTACATGCTGTTGGTCATTATGGTGGTACTTAAAGTGTATTCCGAGAAGTTTGTGAACCAGTGGGCTTCATCATTATTTGATATAATTGAAATTGTCATGTCTGTGTAATCATGTTTTGTTTTAGTCATGTTTTGTTTTGTTTAGTTATTGGACTCTTTAGTTTCTGGCTTTTCACTCCCTTGTCTTGTTTCCATAGTTACCCATTAGTTTCACCTGTTCCACGTTTGGACTCATTGTGCACTCTTGTTTGTCACCATAGCAACCCATTAGTTTTCACCTGTCACGTCACGCACCTGTTTTCACTAATCATGTCTGTAGTATTTAAGATCATTGTTTTCAGTTTGTCTTTCTGGCGACATCCGGATTCCTAGCCCTGTCACACTCTTGCCTCTGCGCACTTCATAGTCCGTGCCAAGTAAGTTTTTTTTGTTTATTAATGCCACAGTTAGTGTTTTTGTTTAATTGTTCACAGTTTCTGCCTATGTGCAGGTTTTGTTTTCAATAGCCTAGTTTTGTACCTCCGCCATTGTGCGCGCTTTTCGTTTGTTCCTTTTGATATATAGTGTTAAAATAAATCATGTATTCACCTTCACGCCATGTCTGGTCCAAATCACTTGCACCTCGGGAGAACAAACCAAGCCACAGTCCCAGCCGTGACAGAAATATTTTACTTTATTTACATACATCTGTAATTTACTTTTGATTTGTATTGGGTATTATAATTAGTGTACTGTAATAATTTCTTCCAAAAGGGTTAATTGATTACTGTTGTAAGTTAGTGAAAATGCCCCATTCAATTTCCCTTCAGGGATCTTAATTAGTATATTACGTTTGACCGTGACATTTGTTTATTATTAACTACTGCAGAAAATGTGATATCAGTGTGCAAGTCATGTTTAATTCTAGTTGTAGTCTAGTTCATCTAAACCATTATTTGATATAATTAAATATTGTATGTGTATTTACATAAAAAGTCTCATTTACTCAGTTTATTGAGGGGATCATAATTAGTATGTTGTTGTTTTTTCAAAATAGTTAATTGATAATATTGTCTGTAATTTAGTCAAATGCCAATTGATTTTTTCCTTCAGGGATCTTAATTAGTATAATTGAATTACACAAATAATAATTGCCAGTCCATGGACACCCAAATAAATGAAAACGAGTGAATAAATGAAGTTCTTTTGTGAATAAGTGCTGCTAAATCACACTTGCTGAACGTAGTCCTGTTCAACTAAACCGGGGGTCTGCAACCCGCGGCTATGGGGCCGCATGCGGCTCTTTAGTACCGCCTTAGTGGCTCCCTGGATCTTTTTCAATAATGTGTGAAAATGGAAAAAGTTTAGGGGAAAAATAAACTTTTTTGTCTTAATATGTTTGTGTGTATGAGAGTATTTGGCGAGCGCCGTTTTGTCCTACTAATTTCAGCGGTCCCTGAACTGATTGATTTATTGAGACTTCTATTAGTAGATTGCACAGTACAGTACATATTCCGTACAATTGACCACTAAATGGTAACACCCGAATACGTTTTTCAAGTTAATCAATTCATGGTAGTTCATGGTAGTCATCACCGTAGTTTGTTTACATGTACAACTTTCTCTGACGCTGCCACAGAAAGACGTGTTTTATGCCACTCCTTTGTCTCATTTTGTCCACCAAATGTTTTATTCTGTGCCTGAATGCACAAACCTGAGCATTGTAATGAATAATTCACCCCTATACAATATCCTGTGCAATATTACCCTTCGAGTGCAATACGTCCCACACTGATTGTTACTACTTTATTACTCTGGTACTCTTGTTTTGTTCTGTATCTTGTATATTGTTTCGCATATTGCACAGGATTGCTTATTGTTTTTATTGGATAGTAGGCTGTTTATTTCAATTCTTATTTTTTATCTTTATTACTGCTTGGCTATGGCTATTATCGCTAATGTAGACACTTACATCATGTATTGTCTTCATTATAACACTTATACAAGTCTTTTAAAGTCATTGTGATAGTAGGCTAATATAGACACATACATCATGTGTTGCCTTCATTATAACACTTATATAAGACTTTGAAAGTCATTTTGATAGTAGGCTAATATAGACACTTACATCATGTGTTGCCTTCATTATAACACTTATATAAGACTTTTAAAGTCATTTTGATAGTAGGCTAATATAACTAATATAGACACTTACATCATGTGTTGCCTTCATTATAACACTTATATAAGACTTTTAAAGTCATTTTGATAGTAGGCTAATGTCACTAATATAGACACTTACATCATGTGTTGCCTTCATTATAACACTTATATAAGACTTTTAAAGTCATTTTGATAGTAGGCTAATATAGACACTTACATCATGTGTTGCCTTCATTATAACACTTATATAAGACTTTTAAAGTCATTTTGATAGTAGGCTAATATAGCTAATAAAGACACTTACATCATGTGTTGCCTTCATTATAACACGTATATAAGACTTTTAAAGTCATTTTGATAGTAGGCTAATATAGACACTTACATCATGTGTTGCCTTCATTATAACACTTATATAAGACTTTTAAAGTCATTTTGATAGTAGGCTAATATAGACACTTATGTCATGGCTTGCCTTCATTATAACACTTATACAAGACTTTTAAAGTCATTTTGATAGTAGTCTAATATAGACACTTACATCATGTGTTGTCTTCATTATAACACTTATATAAGACTTTTAAAGTCATTTTGATAGTAGGCTAATATAGACACTTATGTCATGGCTTGCCTTCATTATAACACTTATACAAGACTTTTAAAGTCATTTTGATAGTAGTCTAATATAGACACTTACATCATGTGTTGTCTTCATTATAACACTTATATAAGACTTTTAAAGTCATTTTGATAGTAGGCTAATATAGCTAATTTAGACACTTACATCATGTGTTGCCTTCATTATAACATGTATATAAGACTTTTAAAGTCATTTTGATAGTAGGCTAATATGGACACTTACATCATGTGTAGCCTTCATTGTAACACTTACCGTATTTTCCGCACTATAAGGCGCACCTAAAAACCACAAATTTTCTCAAAAGCTAACAGTGCGCCTTATAACCCGGTGCGCTTTATTACGATTCATTTTCATAAAGTTTCGATCTCGCAACTTCGGTAAACAGCCGCCATCTTTTTTCCCGGTAGAACAGGAAGCGCTTCTTCTTCTACGCAAGCAACCGCCAAGGTAAGCACCCGCCCCCATAGAACAGGAAGCGCTTCTTCTTCTACTGTAAGCTACCGCCCGCCCCCGGAAGAAGAAGAAAAAACGCGCGGATATCACCGTACGTTTCATTTCCTGTCTACATCTGTAAAGACCACAAAATGGCTCCTACTAAGCGATCCGGTTCATAAAAAGACGCAATCTCTCCATCCGCACACGGATTACTACCGTATTTCACAGCAACTGATATTCCTGTGAACCGCACTGTGGAACGGGAGCACGTACGGTGAATATTCGCACCACAGGGAATGAGAAGTCATCCTTCACTGTGGTTCTAGCTTGCCATGCTAACTTCCACCCATGGTGATATTCAAAAGGAAGACCTTGCCAAAAGAGACCTTTCCAGCCGGCGTCATCATAAAAGCTAACTCGAAGGGATGGATGGATGAAGAAAAGATGAGCGAGTGGTTAAGGGAAGTTTACGCGAAGAGGCCGGGTGGCTTTTTTCACACAGCTTCGAAGGCGAACACACCTTCACTAAGACGGGCAGACAGCGCCGGACGACATACGCCAAAATTTGCCAGTGGATCGTAAATGCCTGGGCAGATATTTCGGTCACAACTGTGGTCCGAGCTTTCCGGAAGGCAGGATTCACAGAACTGCTGGACAACAGTGACACTGACTCCGGTGACTTCGACGAGACGGAACCGGCCATTTTGGATCCCGTATTCGCCCAACTTTTCAATTCGGACACCGAAGACGAAGAATTCGAAGGATTTACGAATGAAGAATAACTTCAGAAGGTGAGCGCTATGTTTATTTTGTGTGTTGTGACATTAACGTTCGAGCAACATTATGTTGCTATTGTTCTACACCATTTTGAATTTTACTATGTTTGTGATTGCACATTTGCGTACATTTTGGGACAGAGTTGTTAGAACGCTGGTTTTCAATATATTATTAAAGTTTGACTGAACTATCTGACTGTTTTTTTGACATTCCTTTTAGCGCAGCGTAGGCGCGGCTTATAATCCGGGGCGGCTTATTGGTGGACAAAGTTATGAAATATGTAATTCATTGAAGGTGCGGCTAATAATCCGGTGCGCCTTATAGTGCGGAAAATACGGTATATAAGACTTTTAAAGTCATTTTGATAGTAGGCTAATATAGACACGTACGTAATGGCTTGCCTTCATTATAACACTTATACAAGACTTTTAAAGTCATTTTGATAGTAGGCTAATATAATTAATATAGACACATCATGTGTTGCCTTCATTATAACACTTATATAAGACTTTTAAAGTCATTTTGATAGTAGGCTAATATAGACACTTGCCTCATGTGTTGCCTTCATTATAACCCTTATATAAGACTTTTAAAGTCATTTTGATAGTAGGCTAATATAGACACTTACATCATGTGTTGCCTTCATTATAACACTTATATAAGACTTTTAAAGTCATTTTGATAGTAGGCTAATATAGCTAATATAGACACTTACATCATGTGTTTCCTTCATTATAACACTTATATAAGACTTTTAAAGTCATTTTGATAGTAGGCTAATAGAGACACTTACATCATGTGTTTCCTTCATTATAACACTTATATAAGACTTTTAAAGTCATTTTGATAGTAGGCTAATGTAACTAATATAGACACTTACATCATGTGTTGCCTTCATTATAACACTTATATAAGACTTTTAAAGTCATTTTGATAGTAGGCTAATATAGACACTTGCATCATGTGTTGCCTTCATTGTAACACTTATACAAGACTTTTAAAGTCATTTTGATAGTAGGCTAATATAGACACTTACATCATGCGTTGCCTTCATTATAACACTTATATAAGACTTTTAAAGTCATTTTGATAGGCTAATATAGACACTTACATCATGTGTTGCCTTCATTATAACACTTATACAAGACTTTTAAAGTCATTTTGATAGTAGGCTAATATAGACACTTGCATCATGTGTTGCCTTCATTATAACACTTATACAAGACTTTTAAAGTCATTTTGATAGTAGGCTAATATAGACACTTACATCATGCGTTGCCTTCATTATAACACTTATATAAGACTTTTAAAGTCATTTTGATAGTAGGCTAATATAGACACTTGCATCATGTGTTGCCTTCATGATAACACTTATACAAGACTTTTAAAGTCATTTTGATAGTAGGCTAATATAGACACTTGCATCATGTGTTGCCTTCATTATAACACTTATATAAGACTTTTAAAGTCATTTTGGATAGTAGGCTAATATAACTAATATAGACACTTACATCATACACTTATATAAGGCTTTTAATCACGACATATTATTATTTATGTATATTTCGTCCAATATGGCTCGTTCAACATTTTGTGTTGTCCATCCCTGGACTACGCAGCACTACCTTTTTGTTTTTTCTACAGATATTTAATCCGTGCACCGACCATACTTTACATCGCAGTATAAAAGTTTACTTGTCAAAAGTTGTAATCCAAAAAAAAAAAAAAAGAATCTTTTTGGGTTAGAAGTCCTGCAGAGCACAGTGAGTGATGCAGGTAGAGGTAGAGGTAGGAAATAGTTGATTATTTTTCTAGTTGTGGGAGTCAAACCAAAAAAAATAAAAAGGAGGTCATGTTTGTTGGCAGGCAGCGCTGTAGGAGGCTTTGTGTCAGGAGGCAAGAAAAGTTGCATTGTGAAAGGAGGTTTTTCCTCTCCCTTTTTTAAGAGCCGCGTGACCCCACACTCCTCGTGACCCTTGACCCTTGAACGCCGCACTGACCTCCCCAGGAAGAGGACAGTCCCTAACATCACGCTAAATAAAATGCAGACAACACAAGTGACCTAAACCCCCAGGCGCTCATTGTTTCTTTTCAATCCCATGATTCATGCTCGTTAATGGCGTTTCCTTCACCCCCCCCGTGTGTGTGTGTGTGTGTGTGTGTGTGTGTGTGTGTGTGTGTGTGTGTGTGTGTGTGTGTGTGTGTGTGTGTGTGTGTGAGTGTTCTGGCAATGCTTACTTAATGGGGACATCGCTCTGTTTTAGAGATGTCTGATATTATCGGCCGATAAATGCTTTAAAATGTAATATCGGAAATTATCGGTATCGTTTTTTTTATTATCAGTATCGTTTTTTTTGTTGTTGTTTTTTTTTAATTAAGGGTGGCAGAGGGGTTAGTGCATCTGCCTCACAATACGAAGGTCCTGAGTAGTCTTGGGTTCAATCCCGGGCTCGGGATCTTTCTGTGTGGAGTTTGCATGTTCTCCCCGTGACTGCGTGGGTTCCCTCCGGGTACTCCGGCTTCCTCCCACCTCCAAAGACATGCACCTGGGGATAAGTTGATTGGCAACACTAAATTGGCCCTAGTGTGTGGATGTGAGTGTGAATGTTGTCTGTCTATCTGTGTTGGCCCTGCGATGAGGTGGCGACTTGTCCAGGGTGTACCCCGCCTTTCGCCCGATTGTAGCTGAGATAGGCTCCAGCGCCCCCCGCGACCCCAAAGGGAATAAGCGGTAGCAAATGGATGGATGGATGGATAAAAAAACACAAGATACACTTACAATTAGTGCACCAACACTTAATTTTACTCATTTTCATTCATTACTAGTTTCTATGTAACTGTTATTAAATTGTTTTACTTTCTTTTTTATTCAAGATTTTTTTTTTAAATTTATTTATCTTATTTTATTTTATTAATAAAAAAAAAAAAAGACCTTATCTTCACCATACCTGGTTGTCCAAATTAGGCATAATAATGTGTTAAGTCCATGACTGTATATATCGGTATCGGTAATTAAGAGTTGGACAATATCGGAATAAGGGATATCGGCAAAAAAGCCATTATCGGACATCCCTACTCTGTTTACACAGTCACCCTTAGGGGACCTCTGACAGTATGGGGACAAAAAAACAGGTCCCCTAAAGGGAAACCTTTTTAGATGATAGTCAAATCCATTCTGAAGATGCCTAAGTGATTTTATTCCACATTTTTAGTCACAAACCATTTTTTTTGGTTGAAAATAATTTTTTGGGTTGCAAAATGTTTTTTTGGTTATCAATTGTATTTTGGGGGATTGACAATTGTTGGGGGTTTTTTTGCAAATTGGTTTTGTGTTAAAAATAGGTTTTGGTTACAAAACTTTTTTTTAGTTGCAAATGTTTTTTTGCTTACAAAATTGTTTTAGGTTACAACTAGTTTTTTGGTTTCAAATATTTTTGGGGGTTATGAATTTTTTTATTTTTTTTTTAAATGCAAACAACAAAGAAATATTTGATATTTTCAAACAAATAAAAAAGTTTTCGGATTTTACATTTTTAGTCACAAATCATTTTTGGGGTTGCAAAATCATTTTTTGGGTTGCAAAGTGTTTTTTTGGTTACCAATTGCATTTTTTGGTTGTTGAATTTTTAAAAAAAAATTTTTTTAATGCAAATTGGTTTCTGGGTTAAAAATTGTTTTTGGGTTACAAATCTTTTTTTTTTGGTCACAAATGTTTTTTTTACTTACATAATTGTTTTTAGGTTACGAATAGTTTTTTGGTTGCAAAATATTTTGGGGGTTATGAATATTTTTTTTTGTTGCAAAAAAAATGGCAAACAACAAAGAAATATTTGAAATTAAAATAATATTTGTGGAGTTTGCATGTTCTCCCCGTGACTGCGTGGGTTCCCTCCGGGTACTCCGGCTTCCTCCCACCTCCAAAGACATGCACCTGGGGATAGGTTGATTGGCAACACTAAATTGGCCCTAGTGTGTGAATGTGAGTGTGAATGTTGTCTGTCTATCTGTGTTGGCCCTGCGATGAGGTGGCGACTTGTCCAGGGTGTACCCCGCCTTCCGCCCGATTGTAGCTGAGATAGGCTCCAGCGCCCCCCGCGACCCCGAAGGGAATAAGCGGTAGAAAATGGATGGATGGATGGATGGCCCATAAAACATGTTTACTGGTTAGTTTGAGTGTGAGACATTTGCACAGCAGCCCCCTCATCGGACTGTAGCTGGTACTGCACTCGCTGCTCCGCTCACACTTCTTCCGTGTATAGTTAACCACTTCCACCTGGTGGAACTTCCCATAAGAGGACAGCTGTAGTGCTGTATTCTGAAGATCGTCACATTTAATTTGAACTTTTTTTTTTTTTTTTTTGAAATGGTCCTCAGTAGTCACGTACAAATGTGTGTGAATTATGCAAAATTATTGAAATTTGGTCCCCATGAACCATATTAACTAGAGATGTCCGATAATATCAGCCTGCCGATATTATCGGCCGATAAATGCTTTAAAATGCAATATCGGAAATTATCGGTATCATTTTATTTTTTATTTTTATTTTTTATTTTTTTATTAAATCAACATAAAAAACACAATATACACTCATTCACACAAAAGAGTTGTTTATTTCTGTTATTAATATTCTGGTTCCTACATTATATATCAATATATATCAATACAGTCTGCAAGGGATACAGTCCGTAAGCACACATGATTGTGCGTGCTGCTGGTCCACTAATAGTACTAACCTTTAACAGTTAATTTTAATAATTTTCATTCATTACTAGTTTCTATGTAACTGTTTTTGTATTGTTTTACTTTATTTTTTTTTATTCAAGAAAATGTTTTTAATTTATTTATCTTATTTTATTTTATAATATTTTTTTAAAAAGGACCTTATCTTCACCATACCTGGTTGTCCAAATTAGGCATAATAATGTGTTTATTCCACGACTGCATATATCGGTATCGGTTGGTATCGGTAATTAAAGAGTTGGACAATATCAGAATATCGGATATCAGCAAAAAACCATTATCAGACATCAATAGATTGAATAGGTTGAAAAATGTGGGAATTGTGCAACTTGGAAAATTGTCCCATTCATTTCAATGGGAACATCCTGGAAATTGGGGAATGTTGGGAAAAGCAGGATTTTTGGAAAATGATTAGGAGCATGAATTTCTAAATGAGCTGAATTGGTTGGTGTTAGAATTGTTTAAATCGGGCAAGAAATGTTGAAGTATTAAACGGTATTAGGGAAATTCTGGTTGTCCAAATTAGGCATAATAATGTGTTTATTCCACGACTGTATATATCGGTTGATATCGGTATCGGTAATTAAGAGTTGGACAATATCGGAATATCGGAAATCGGCAAAAAATCCAATATCGGACATCCCTAATATTAACTCTTTTTTCCCCAGGGTCCCCAGTAAGAATGATCAGCACATTACTTCATCCAGCCAGAGATTTAAAGGGGAACATTATCACCAGACCTATGTAAGCGTCAATATATACCTTGATGTTGCAGAAAAAAGACCATATATTTTTTTAACCGATTTCCGAACTCTAAATGGGTTAGAAGGCGATCGCCGAATTCTTCCTCGCTTTCTCCCGTGTCGCTGGCTGTCGTGTCGTTTTCGTCGGTTTCGCTTGCATACGGTTCAAACCGATATGGCTCAATAGCTTCAGTTTCTTCTTCAATTTCGTTTTCGCTACCTGCCTCCACACTACAACCATCCGTTTCAATACATGCGTAATCTGTTGAATCGCTTAAGCCGCTGAAATCCGAGTCTGAATCCGAGCTAATGTCGCTATAGCTTGCTGTTCTTTCCGCCATGTTTGTTTGTGTGTGTTGGCTTCACTATGTGACGTCACAGGAAAATGGACGGGTGGTTAAAATCAGGCACTTTGAAGCTATTTTTAGGGATATTGCGTGATGGGTAAAATTTTGAAAAAAACTTCGAAAAATAAAATAAGCCACTGGGAACTGATTTTTAATGGTTTTAACCCTTCTGAAATTGTGATAATGTTCCCCTTTAAAATTGCACTTTATAAGCTAATTGGCATGTGTTGAAATGTTAAGATTTCATCATTGATATATAAACTATCAGACTGCGTGGTCAGTAGTATTGGGTTTCAGTAGGCCTTTAATTTCCACGCATTATGAGTTGAAAGTTTGTTAAAAGTTTTCTTGAGATTGAACCATTCTAATGCTTTGCCTCGCTTCACGGGCTGAAAGTTCTTTCAACTCCCTGAGCGTAGTTTAACTGACTGTTTTTGAGCGATCCTGAGCCGGTGGCAGGGCTTTTTAGTTCAACCCCCGCTGACAGGCTCACTAGACAAGGTTGGCCCCCTTGTTCCCCCCCCGCCACCCACCCTCGCTTCACCACATCCCATCATCTCAGGCCCGACTAATGCGCCGCGCTTCAAGAGACCGCTACGAACACCAACACGTATGCACTCGCGCAGCTCAGTCAATTAATCCTGGCCCAACCTTGCAGCCGGGAGATAAATGGCGCCGGAGTCTCTGCAGGCTTTTCGCGGGAAGCTGCGCTCCTTGTTCGCCGTATGTAGAACAGCTCTCTCGAGAGGACCGCCAGTAGCCCCTCCGCCGCCGCCAAACTGAGATTCCAAAGTGCTTGTGTTGAAGAAAATACGACCACAAGGACCGGGGCTCTGCACTGATCTGATGGCTGCTGGTTGCTCTGAGATTTAAAGCAAAACACAGGGATGGCGAGCATGATTGAATGGAGTTTCAGGAAGAAGTTCCTGCAAGATTTAATTGCTGTTGGAAATGATCTTGAAGCACTTGAAGCAAAATGGAGGAACTGTTGATTCTCAAACAGTTTGAAGTGCTAAAACCTTAAGCTACGTCACAGTAATCAGGCTCAATGGAACGCTGGCATTAGAGATCAGAACATTCAGAAAGAGATTTGCTTCTTCCCTTCAGAAGCGTTTGAATCAACAGTTGATTAATCGCCAGTCTAAAGAAGAACCTACACAGAGACCAGTAGACACTGAAGCAGGAGTTATGAACGTCCAGTATCTTTAAAGGGGAACATTATCACCAGACCTATGTAAGCGTCAATATATACCTTGATGTTGCAGAAAAAAGACCATATTTTTTTTTAACCGATTTCCGAACTTCTTCACCACAACGGATCGATACAGCGTCCGCATTACTGAAGACGCCGCACCGATCCGCCTGTCGATCTCACGATCCACTCTTCCCTCACTCGTGAACAAGACTCCGAGGTACTTGAACTCCTCCACTTGGGGCAAGATCTCCTCCCCAACCCGAAAATGGCACTCCACCCTTTTCCGGGCAAGAACCATGGACTCGGACTTGGAGGTGCTGATTCTCATCCCAGTCGCTTCACACTCAGCTGCGAACCGATCCAGTGAGAGCTGAAGATCCTGGCCAGATGAAGCCATCAGGACCACATCATCTGCAAAAAGCAGAGACCTAATCCTAAACGCTGTATCGATCCGTTGTGGTGAAAAAGGAGCTGAGCCGGAAGGCAAAGCTCTCAATTTACCGGTCGATCTACGTTCCCATCCTCACCTATGGTCATGAGCTTTGGGTTATGACCGAAAGGACAAGATCACGGGTACAAGCGGCCGAAATGAGTTTCCTCCGCCGGGTGGCGGGGCTCTCCCTTAGAGATAGGGTGAGAAGCTCTGTCATCCGGGAGGAGCTCAAAGTAAAGCCGCTGCTCCTCCACATCGAGAGGAGCCAGATGAGGTGGTTCGGGCATCTGGTCAGGATGCCACCCGAACGCCTCCCTAGGGAGGTGTTTAGGGCACGTCCGACCGGTAGGAGGCCGCGGGGAAGACCCAGGACACGTTGGGAAGACTATGTCTATGGAAGAGCTGGACGAAGTGGCTGGGGAGAGGGAAGTCTGGGCTTCCCTGCTTAGGCTGCTGCCCCCGCGACCCGACCTCGGATAAGCGGAAGAAGATGGATGGATGGATTTCCGAACTCTACATGGGTGAATTTTGGCGAATTAAACGCCTTTCTATTATTCGCTCTCGACGTGACGTCACATCGGGAAGCAATCCGCCATTTTCTCAAACACCAGGTCAAATCAGCTCTGTTATTTACCGTTTTTTCCACTGTTTTCCGTACCTTGGAGACATCATGCCTCGTCGGTGTGTTGTCGGAGGGTGTAACAACACGAACAGGGACAGATTCAAGTTGCACCAGTGGCCCAAAGATGCAAAAGTGGCAAGAAATTGGACGTTTATTCCGCACACTTTACCGACGAAAGCTATGCTACGACAGAGATGGCAAGAATGTGTGGATATCCTGCGACACTCAAAGCAGATGCATTTCCAACTGGACTGAACAGATCAGCTTTCAGGAAAAGAGAGCGGATGAGGGTATGTCTACAGAATATATTAATTGATGAAAACTGGGCTGTCTGCATTCTCAAAGTGCATGTTGTTGCCAAATGTATTTCATATGCTGTAAACCTAGTTCATAGTTGTTAGTTTCCTTTAATGCCAAACAAACACATACCAATCGTTGGTTAGAAGGCGATCGCCGAATTCGTCCTCGCTTTCTCCCGCTGGCTGTCGTGTCGTTTTCGTCGGTTTCGCTTGCATACGGTTCAAACCGATATGGCTCAATAGCTTCAGTTTCTTCTTCAATTTCGTTTTCGCTACCTGCCTCCACACTACAACCATCCGTTTCAATACATGCGTAATCTGTTGAATCGCTTAAGCCGCTGAAATCCGAGTCTGAATCCGAGCTAATGTCGCTATAGCTTGCTGTTCTTTCCGCCATGTTTGTTTGTGTTGGCATCACTGTGTGACGTCACAGGAAAATGGACGGGTGTATATAACGATGGTTAAAATCAGGCACTTTGAAGCTTTTTTTAGGGATATTGCGTGATGGGTAAAATTTTGAAAAAAACTTCGAAAAATAAAATAAGCCACTGGGAACTGATTTTTAATGGTTTTAACCCTTCTGAAATTGTGATAATGTTCCCCTTTAAAGCCATTATTTTCGTATTTTCTGGACCATAGGGCGCACCGGATTATAAGGCGCACTGCCAATGAGAGGGTCTAGTCAGGTCTATATTCATACAAAAGGTGCACCGGATTATAGAGCGCATTAAAGGGGTCATATTATGATTTTTTTTTTGTAAATGTAAAACACGTCCTTGTGGTCTACATCAGTGTTTTTCAACCACTGTGCCGCGGCACATTAGTGTGCCGTGAGATACAGTCTGGTGTGCCGTGGGAGATTATGTAATTTCACCTATTTGGTTAAAAATATTTTTTGCAAACCAGTAATTATAGTCTGCAAATCATGTGTTGTTGTTGAGTGTCGGTGCTGTCTAGAGCTCGGCAGATTAACAATGTAATACTCTTCCATATCAGTAGGTGGCAGACGGTAGCTAATTGCTTTGTAGATGTCGGAAACAGCGGGAAGCAGCGTGCAGGTAAAAGGGTATCTAATGCTTAAACAAAAAATAAACAAAAGGTGAGTGACCCTAAGAAAAGGCTTTGGAGCTTAGGGAAGGCTATGTTAGAACAAAACTAAAACTAAACTGGCTACAAAGTAAACAAAAACAGAATGCTGGACGACAGCAAAGACTTACTGCGGAGCAAAGACGGCGTCCACAATGTACATCCGAACATGACATGACAATCGACAATGTCCCCACAAAGAAGGATAAAAACAACTGAAATATTCTTGATTGCTAAAACAAAAGTAAATGAGGGAAATATCGCTCAAAAGAAGACATGAAACTGCTGCAGGAAAATACCAAAAAAAGAGGAAAAGCCACCAAAATAGGAGCGCAAAACATTAAAAAACTCAAAATAAGTCACGGCGTGATGTGACAGGTGGTGACAGTACACCTACTTTGAGACAAGAGCTATATTGATGCATGCTTGGTTATGCTTTAAAGTCATATCCAACAATTGTGACAATGACTTTTTACTGTCAACTAAGTTTCGTTTTTAGATTTCTGCTGGTGGTGTGCCTCTGGATTTTTTTCAACGCAAAAAATGTGCCTTGGCTCAAAAAAGGTTGAAAAACACTGGTCTACATAACATGTATTGGTAGTTCTTTGGTCAAAATGTTGCATAGATGATGTTTTACAGATCATCTTCAAGCCGCTTTCTGACAGTCGCTTCAGGATGCGCCGTTTTGTGGGCGGTCTTATTTACGTGGCTCACCTTTGACAGCGTCTTCTCCCCGTCATCTTTGTTGTAGCGGCGTAGCGTGCAAGGACGGGAGTGGAAGAAGTGTCGAAAGATGGCGCTAACTGTTTTAATGACGTTCAGACTTTACTTCAATCAATAACCGAGCAGCATCTCCTCAACAACAACAACAACAACAACGCCCGTGAAAAACCGTCTGACCGGAACTCTCTAATAACTAAAGTTCCTTGGGTGAATAAGGTGAACTCATCACACCGGTATGTTTTAGCGCTTTCATGGCGAGTTTACTGACAGATATAAGTAGAGATGTCCGATAAATGCTTAAAATGTAATATCGGAAATTATCGGTATCGGTTTCAAAAAGTAAAATTAATGAATTTTTTTAAAAGCCGCTGTACGGAGCGGTAAATATCCGGTAAAACACGGATGTAGGTGGTACAGAGCAGATGCGTCTCCCAGTCAGCAGCCCCTCCCCTCTTCCCTCTCCCACACACAACACAGGAGTTGACGACTGCAGCATGAGAGGTTTACTGGCGACGCTTGATGACCTCATCAAACCGCCACGAGCGCAGCGTAACAACAACAAGAGTGTGTTGTTGCCGGTGCTGTAGCCGTGGCTAACAAGCGAGCTCGCTCGGTGACTGACTAACGACACCATGTCTATGGTTTGGGATTATTTTAAAGTGTCTCTGACGGATAAAAAAAACTGGCAATTTGTAATGACTGCAAACAGTTGGTCATGCGAGGAGGAACCAAGACGTCTTCCTTTAATACGAGCAATTTGATTTCCCACCTCTTCAAGAATAATAAGAAGATACACGATGAATACAAGTGGAAGATGGATGTGAGCCCAGTTTATAATTCCCTTTATGACTCTAGTATACTCTGGACTGAAGCTGTGTGCCTTCATTGTTTTTGTAGCTGTTGTTTTGAGGCATGTTTTAAAAATAATGTTTAAAAAATAATGCACTTTGTGAAAGTCAAAGTATAGTATTTCCCATAGTTGTAGTGGGTATCAGGATTATCTCAGGGAGAGCATGTCCCAAATTCCAAGCTGCTGTTTTGAGGCATGTTAAAAAAATAATAATGCACTTTGTGACTTCAATAATAAATATGGCAGTGCCATGTTGGCATTTTTTTCCATAACTTGAGTTGATTTATTTTGGAAAACCTTGTTACATTGTTTAATGCATCCAGCGGGGCATCACAACAAAATTAGGCATAATAATGTGTTAATTCCACGACTGTATGTATCGGTATCGGTTGATATCGGAATCAGTAATTAAGAGTTGGACAATATCGGAATATCGGATATCGGCAAAAAAGCCATTATCGGACATCTCTAGATATAAGTAAGAACTTTAAACTACTTTATATTAGAAATGGCAACAGCAGAGGATGAATGTCCCATAACAAAAAGATAAAGAAAAAGACGAAGCTTATCGACTACAGTGTCGGCACAGACTACAAAGGCGTACACGCGCAATTTTTCAGTACCTATGCAGATCCCGAATACACATCAGTAGGTACCAGAAGGTAAAAAAAGTTGCTTTTGCATAATATTGCGAAACAAAACGCCGGATAATATGTCTTACCTTATACACACACCATGAATTGACTTACGTGGACCCCGACTCAAACAAGTTGAAAAACGTATTCGGGTGTTACCATTTAGTGGTCAATTGTACGGAATATGTACTGAACTGTGCAATCTACTAAAAAAGTTTCAATCAATCAAATAATACTCTGTGGAGGGAGGTGTGGCCAGTGCGCCTGCAGGAGCAAAGGTCACCGCCTCTGTCCATGGTGCTGAGGATGAGCACCATCGGATAGGGGCGGGGCATGGGCTGACGGCGAGACACAGCTGGCAGGTGATTAGATTTCCCAGGTGGTACGTGTTAATCGAATCATCTGTTGTATTTAACAGTAAGCGGCCGGGAGCGGGAGAAGAGAGAGGATACGGACGTGGCTGAAAAGTCGCGTCCTGCTGGAGAGAAAACTGTGAAGTGTATGTCAGTGGAACCGCTAGGAAGCGACTTCCACATACCCGTATGTTGAAGCACAGTACAATCCATCAAGCGGTGCGGCTTCATAGCTTACCAAAGTCGTACTAAAACATTTTGATAGATTTTTTTTGCGCCGTGTGTAATGTTCTATATTTTCAATGCAACATATAAAATGTTGGTGTTGTTTACCTGAGTCATATTGCAGTCTACACGGATCTCGTATGTTTGACTGCCATCTACTGTTCACACTTATCATTACACCACGTACCAAATCAAATTGCTTCGAGTTCGGTAAGCAAAAACAGAATTATTCTGTACATAAGGTGCACTGTCAAGTTTTGAGGAAAAAAACAAGATTTTAGGTGCGCCTTATAGTCCGGAAAATACGGTATTTATGTTCGCATCCCTGATCTGTTGGCACACAAAGCATGCCTTTCAAAATCTCGTCTTCCCAGGGAATGTTGACGTTCCAGGTGATGGCTGCAGCTGTAGATCAATTTCCTGAGACCATCAAAGCAGAAAGCCTCACCTCCATCAGTGTCGTAAATCATGTGGATGAGCCATCTTATCCGGAACAACGTGACAATCCTTTTAACACCTGACACCGCCTGGTACCAGGAACCGTCGCTCCCGCTATCAAAGACCCCGTTGGCAGCTCTCACCGTCCGTCACTCCTACTTTTGACGAGTAGATTAAGAGTGGGATTGACGCAGGTGTTGGAGCTGCGGACGGGCGGGGGGGCGGAGTGCCTTTTGGCCGGGCGGATTAACTGCGGAATCAAAAGTGCTGATGGGCAACAAAAGCGGGGGAAAACAGCTATTCATCACCGTGGCACCGGGATCAAACTCGCACACTCCTCAAAGCGTCCCGCTTGAGTTATTGTGCGGTGCCGGCGCGGTGGCAGCTCCGGGAGATAAAGCCGCCCTAAACCTGAATTGATTCCAACGTGGCGACGTCGTCTCCTTGCTAAAGACGGAGCCTCTGCTCGGTGCTGAAGTGGAAGAATCTGTTCTTTAACTACTCCAGTTGCCTCCCCCAAAACCCCCCTCGTCTCTTTGCACGAGGCTGCAGCAGTGTGGTAATTCTCTCAATTTTCTCAAACAAATGCAATCCCCCCGCCACGCCGCCGTGTTTATGCTGAGCCGGCATTTCCGCGCGGGCCCGTGGGCATCTGCGCGGAAATTAAATCACTTTTTACACTAGCAGGCTCCAGAGGCTGATGTTACACTTTACACTCCTATTCCCACGTTTCCAGCTCCTTGCTTGATATTAATGCAACAACTGGGCTCGCATAGGAATTAGGGGGAGGGGAGGAATGATGGTGAGGGGGTGCACCGACTGAAGGTTAAAAAACTTTAAAGTTGTGTTTGAAGAAAACACACAGAGTGAGAATCCGAGACAAACTCACAATTACCATTACATTACCACATAATGTCAATAACCGTATTTTGCGGAGTATAAGTCGCACCTGAGTATAAGTCGCACCGGCCGAAAATGCATAATAAAAAAGGGAAAAAACATATATAAGTCGCATTTTTGGGGGAAATTTATTTGCTAAAACCCAACACCAAGAATAGACATTTGAAAGGCAATTTAAAATAAATAAAGAATAGTGAACTGAATAAGTGTACGTTATATGAGGCATAAATAACCAACTGAGAACGTGCCTGGTATGTTAAAGGGGAACATTATCACCAGACCTATGTAAGAGTCAATATATACCTTGATGTTGCAGAAAAAAGACCACATATTTTTTTAACCGATTTCCGAACTCTAAATGGGTGAATTTTGGTGAATTAAACGCCTTTCTATTATTCGCTCTCATCGTGACGTCACATCAGGAAGCAATCCACCATTTTCTCAAACACCGAGTCAAATCAGCTCTGTTATTTTCCGTTTTTTTCGACTGTTTTCCGTACCTTGGAGACATCATGCCTCGTCGGTGTGTTGTCGGAGGGTGTAACAACACGAACAGGGACGGATTCAAGTTGCACCAGTGGCCCAAAGATGCGAAAGTGGCAAGAAATTGGACGTTTGTTCCGCACACTTTACCGACGAAAGCTATGCTACGACAGAGATGGCAAGAATGTGTGGATATCCTGCGACACTCAAAGCAGATGCATTTCCAACGATAAAGTCAAAGAAATCTGCCGCCAGACCCCCATTGAATCTGCCGGAGTGTGTGAGCAATTCAGGGACAAAGGCCCTCGGTAGCACGGCAAGCAATGGCGGCAGTTTGTTCCCGCAGACGAGTGAGCTAAACCCCCTGGATGTCTTGGCTCACACCGTCAAGAGAAGAATATCGACCCTAGCTTCCCTGGCCTGCTGACATCAACTCCAAAACTGGACAGATCAGCTTTCAGGAAAAGAGCGCGGATGAGGGTATGTCTACAGAATATATTAATTGATGAAAATTGGGCTGTCTGCACTCTCAAAGTGCATGTTGTTGCCAAATGTATTTCATATGCTGTAAACCTAGTTCATAGTTGTTAGTTTTCTTTAATGCCAAACAAACACATACCAATCGTTGGTTAGAAGGCGATCGCCGAATTCGTCCTCGCTTTCTCCCGTGTCGCTGGCTGTCGTGTCGTTTTCGTCGGTTTTGCTTGCATACGGTTCAAACCGATATGGCTCAATAGCTTCAGTTTCTTCTTCAATTTCGTTTTCGCTACCTGCCTCCACACTACAACCATCCGTTTCAATACATACGTAATCTGTTGAATCGCTTAAGCCGCTGAAATCCGAGTCTGAATCCGAGCTAATGTCGCTATAGCTTGCTGTTCTATGCGCCATGTTTGTTTGTGTTGGCATCACTATGTGACGTCACAGGAAAATGGAAGGGTGTTTATAACGATGGTTAAAATCAGGCACTTTGAAGCTTTTTTTAGGGATATTGCGTGATTGGTAGAATTTTGAAAAAAACTTCAAAAAATATAATAAGCCACTGGGAACTGATTTTTAATGGTTTTAACCATTCGGAAATTGTGAAAATGTTCCCCTTTAACGTAACATATTATGGTAAGAGTCATTCAAATAACTATAACATATAGAACATGCTATACGTTTACCAAACTATCTGTCACTCCTAATCGCTAAATCCCATGAAATCTTATACGTCTAGTCTCTTACGTGAATGAGCTAAATAATATTATTTGATATTTTACGCTAATGTGTTAATAATTTCACACATAAGTCGCACCCCCGGCCAAACTATGAAAAAAAACTGCGACTTATAGTCCGAAAAATACGGAAATCATGATATTGATGTACAAAACCCAAAACCAGTGAAGTTGGCTCGTCGTGTAAATCGTAAATAAAAACAGAATAAAATAATTTGCAAATCCTTTTCAACTTATATTCAATTGAAGAGACTGCAAAGACAAGATATTTAATGTTCCAACTGAGAAACTTAATTTAGTTTTGCAAATAATCATGAACTTAGAATTTAATGGCAGAAACACATTGCTAAAAAAAAGTTGTCACAGGGGCATTTTTACCATTGTGATACATAGCCTTTCCTTTTAACAACACTCAGTAAAGGTTTAGGAATTGAGGAGACCGATTTTTGAAGCTTTTCAGGTGGAATTATTTCCCATTCTTGATTGATGTACAGCTTAAGTTGTTCAACAGTCTCCCTTGTGGTCTTTTAGGCTTCATAATGCGCCACACATTTTCAACGGGAGACAGGCCTGGACTACATGCAGGCCAGTCTAGTACCCGCACTCTTTTACTATGAAGCCACGCTGTTGTAAAATGTGGCTTGGCATCGTCTTGCTGAAATAAGCAGGGGCGTCCATGATAACGTTGCTTGGATGGCAACATAAGTTGCTCCAAAACCTGTATGTACCTTTCAGCATTAATGGTGCCTTCACAGATGTGTAAGTGTCAGGTTCAAACACTGATGACATCTATTAAACAGACGAGAAGCAAGGAATCATGCAGAGACAGAGTTAAATTTGGCTCAATTGAGGAGACACGTTTTTTAGGCTGTACTATAGTTACAGATCCAAACTACGTTCTAAAAGTCCAGCCCACGTGCTTCCTCTATTTATTTGGGAGGTCCCTGGTTACATCACTGAAGCTGTCGCTGAGGGAAAAGGGGGTCATCTCGACAGCTCCAGTTAGACACAATATATGATTATACAAAAATGCAAATGTGCTGACAGTCGTGATATATCGCCCTGTCTCTTCTTTGTCTGCGTCACGGCGGTGTTCGGCCTTGGCAGTGAGCAGGCCGTTCCTGGACACAGACACTGATACGAGACTGGCTTGCAATCTTTTGGATTGCCAGCTTTGCACAGACAAAGAAAAATACAATTTTAGCACAATTGATAATAACTATAGCAACGGCCCTTAAGCATTAAAGTTGTGTGATAATATATACATAATTATTCTAACAGTAAGTTACCCATGCCTTGGGCACTAATACACCCCCATACCATCACAGATACTGGCTTTTCAACTTTGCGCCTTCGAACAGTCCGGATGGTTCTTTTCCTCTTTTGGTTAACGTGAATGTGATCACAACCGGTGGACAAAATAGTTCCAAAATGATCAAAAACACCAGTAGTAGGAGCAGAGCATTTTTCTGCGCTTCTTTACGTTGACAGGAAGTGACGACGGTGCTTGTTAAAGTTAAGGACTTTTGTGATTTCTGATTGTTTGTGAGGGCACCATAGTGGCTTATGTGAGTGTTGATAAAGAGAAAGTAGATTCATCACCCCCGTATTATGTTTGTTTGATATACAGATATACAAATCTTCACTAAAATATGGATTTTTGTCGAGGCTGGAACCCATTGTTCATATTTTTTTTTTTTTTTTTTTATGGAGACATTTGCTTCATTTGATTAAACTGTGATGGAAATTATAAAATTGTTGTATTTGTATTAATTTGTTTTTGTATGATTAATGTGCAAGTAGACTGTTTTTTTTTGTAAATCTTTGAAGAATATAACAAAACCCAAAACCAGTGAAGTTGGCACGTTGTGTAAATAGTAAATAAAAACAGATTACAATGATTTGCAAATCCTTTTCAACCAATTGAATAGACTGCGATGAGGTGGCGACTTGTCCAGGGTGTACACCGCCTTCCGCCCGATTGTAGCTGAGATAGGCTCCAGCACCCCCCGCGACCCCGAAGGGAATAAGCGGTAGAAAATGGATGGATGGATGAATGAATAGACTGCAAAGACAAGATACTTAACGTTCAAACTGAGAAACTTTGGTTTTTTTTGCAAATATTAGCTCATTTGGAATTTGATGCCTGCAACATGTTTCAAAAAAGCTGGCACAAGTGGCAAAAAAGACTGAGAAAGTTGAGGAATGCTCGCCAATCATTTATTTGGAACATCCCATAGGTGAACAGGCTAATTGGGAACTATAATTGGGTATGAAAATAGCTTCAATGAAATGCTCAGTTATTCACAAACGAGAATGGGGCAAGGGTCACCACTTTTTGAACAAATGCGTGAGCAAATCGTCCACCATTTTAAGAACAACATTTCTCAACCAGCTATTGCAAGGAATTTAGGAATTTCACCATCTACGGTCCGTAATATCATCGAAAGGTTCAGAGAATCTGGAGAAATCGCATTGAATGCCCGTGACCTTGGATCCCTCAGGCGGTACTGCATCAAAAAAGCGACATCGGTGTGTAAAGGATATCACCACATGGGCTCAGGAACACTTCAGAAAACCACTGTCAGTAACTACAGTTTGTCGCTATATTTGTAAGTGCAAGTTAAAACTCTACTATGCAAAGTGAAACACCCAGAAACGCCGCCTGCGGTTGAAAAAGTCCTATTGTCATTACTGCCGCAAGTGGTGAAAAAGTGTATTACAACTGAGTACCGACCACAGCTGAGTAAGAATAATTTTTGGCATCCCCGGAGGGCGCGATGGCTTTATGGTTAAGAAACACGGTTAGAAATATGACCGAGCAAATGGAAGAACGATCCACCGCTATTGGTCTTTCAAGGGACGGACTGTAGTTTAATGTCGGTCCTCAGATTTATTGGTCACATTAAAGGGTTGTGAACTTGGTGAGGACTTTGAGAGCAAAACCAACCTTGTAACAACCAGGAATTATCCCTTGAGTTTTGATTTACTCCGTACGGCTGCGACCCCATCCTTGTTTTCCAGCCTAGTTCTGTCTTCCTCTCACCGCTTGTACTCTGGACTTCATCAACACATTGTTTGACTTGGCTGGCTCCCAGTGCAAAGCCCGAGTACAGCGCCGCGTACTCGCTCGCCATCCGCGGGGAGGGTTTGTTTGCGGGCGCATTCCGGGGGGAGAGCGGAAGCACCGCAGTTTCTGCACCGGGAAGCTCTGAATCACGCCGCCTCTTCCTGGAAGAGACTCTCAAGGGAGAGGAGCTGAGCTGAACCAGAGCCCGGTCCACAGTTGACGCCGCGCAGCTGGGGCGAGGGCATGGCGCTTTGACATGCCACGCCTTCCCCCGCCCCTCAGCAGGTTGGCACGCTGCAGGCGTTTTCTTGTTCTGGGAAGTGTTTTCTCCTCAGGCGTCTGCTTTGCACAGATAACCCTCCGCTGCCGGAGAAACAAAAGTCTATTGATTGGATGGAAATAGTAGCAGGTAGACTCCGTGCCTTAGAGGTCCTCCATCATACAAAACACTTTAAAAACCTGTTCCGACAGTAATATTCTGTGTCCCTGGAGTCTTTTTAGGAAAATCTTATCATCTCTCGTGTACAAACCCCGTTTCCATATGAGTTGGGAAATTGTGTTAGATGTAAATATAAACGGAATACAATGATTTGCAAATCCTTTTCAACCCATATTCAGTTGAATATGCTACAAAGACAACATATTTGACGTGGTGTCTTTTTTGCAAATAATCATTAACTTTAGAATTTGATGCCAGCAACACGTGACAAAGAAGTTGGGAAAGGTGGCAATAAATACTGATAAAGTTGAGGAATGCTCATCAAACACTTATTTGGAACATCCCACAGGTGAACGGGCACATTGGGAACAGGTGGGTGCCATGATTGGGTGTAAAAGTAGATTCCATGAAATGCTCAGTCATTCACAAACAAGGATGGGGCGAGGGTCACCACTTAGTCAACAAATGCGTGAGCAAATTGTTGAACAGTTTAAGAAAAACCTTTCTCAACCAGCTATTGCAAGGAATGTAGGGATTTCACCATCTACGGTCCGTAATATCATCAAAGGGTTCAGAGAATCTGGAGAAATCACTGCACGTAAGCAGCTAAGCCCGTGACCTTCCATCCCTCAGGCTGTACTGCATCAACAAGCGACATCAGTGTGTAAAGGATATCACCACATGGGCTCAGGAACACTTCAGAAACCCACTGTCAGTAACTACAGCTGGTTGCTATATCTGTAAGTGCAAGTTAAAACTCTCCTATGCAAGGCGAAAACCGTTTATCAACAACACCCAGAAACGCCGTCGGCTTCGCTGGGCCTGAGCTCATCTAAGATGGACTGATACAAAGTGGAAAAGTGTTCTGTGGTCTGACGAGTCCACATTTCAAATTGTTTTTGGAAACTGTGGACGTCGTGTCCTCCGGACCAAAGAGGAAAAGAACCATCCGGATTGTTATAAGGCGCAAAGTTGAAAAGACAGCATCTGTGACTGTATGGGGGTGTATTAGTGCCCAAGACATGGGTAACTTACTGTATTTTCCGCACTATAAGGCGCACCTAAAAACCACAAATTTACTCAAAAGATGACAGTGCGCCTTATAACCCGGTGCGCTTTATATATGGATTAATATTAAGATTCATTTTCATAAAGTTTCGGTCTCGCAACTACGGTAAACAGCCGCCATCTTTTTTCCCCGTAGAAGAGGAAGTGCTTCTTCTTCTACGCAAGCAACCGCCAAGGTAAGCACCCGCCCCCATAGAACAGGAAGCGCTTCTTCTTCTACTGTAAGCAACCACCCGCCTGCGTAGAAGAAGAAGAAGCGCGCGGATATTACGTTTCATTTCCTTTGTGTGTTTACATCTGTAAAGACCACAAAATGGCTCCTACTAAGCGACAGGTTTCCGGTTCATGAAAAGACGCAATCTCTCCATCCGCACACGGACTACTATTTCACAGCAACTGCCTAAAGACTTTCAAGAAAAGCTGGCTACTTTCCGTGCATATTGTAAAAACAAGATAGCTGAAAAAAAGATCCGGCCAGAGAACATTATCAACATGGACGAGGTTCCACTGACTTTTGATATTCCTGTGAACCGCACTGTGGATACAACGGGAGCACATACGGTGAATATTCGCACCACAGGGAATGAGAAGTCATCCTTCACTGTGGTTCTAGCTTGCCGTGCTAATGGCCAGAAACTTCCACCCATGGTGATATTCAAAAGGAAGACCTTGCCAAAAGAGACCTTTCCAGCCGGCGTCATCATAAAAGCTAACTCGAAGGGATGGATGGATGAAGAAAAGATGAGCGAGTGGTTAAGGGAAGTTTACGCGAAGAGGCCGGGTGGCTTTTTTCACGCAGCTCCGTCCATGTTGATATACGACTCCATGCGCGCCCACATCACGCTGGTTTTTAATATATTATTAAAGTTTGACTGACCTATCTGACTGGTTTTTTGACATTCCTTTAGCGCAGTTAGATGCGGCTTACAACACGGGGCGGCTTATAGGTGGACAAAGTTTTGAAATATGCCGTTCATTGAAGGCGCGGCTTATAACCCAGGGCGCCTTATGGTGCGGAAAATACGGTACACATCTGTGAAGGCGCCATTAATGCTGAAAGGTACATACAGGTTTTGGAGCAACATATGTTGCCATCCAAGCAACGTTACCATGGACGCCCCTGCTTATTTCAGCAAGACAATGCCAAGCCACGTGTTAAATCAACGTGGCTTCATAGTAAAAGAGTGCCGTTACTCGACTGGCCTGCCTGTAGTCCAGATCTGTCTCCCATTGAAAATGTGTGGTGCATTATGAAGCCTAAAATACCACAACGGAGACCCCCGGACTGTTGAACAACTTAAGCTGTACATCAAGCAAGAATGGGAAAGAATTCCACCTGAGAAGCTTAAAAAATGTGTCTCCTCAGTTCCCAAACGTTTACTGAGTGTTGTTAAAAGGAAAGGCCATGTAACACAGTGGTGAACATGCCCTTTCCCAACTACTTTGGCACGTGTTGCAGCCATGAAATTCTAAGTTAATTATTATTTGCAAAAAAAAAAAAAAGTTTATGAGTTTGAACATCAAATATCTTGTCTTTGTAGTGCATTCAGTTCAATTGCGTTAGAGGTCCTCAATCATGCAAAACACTTTAAAAGCTGTTCCGACAGTAATATTCTGTGTGTCCCTGGAGTCTTTTTAGGAAAATCTTATCATCTCTCGTGTATGTTTGCTCCGCTTTTGAGGGAAAACGCTAAATTTTTAAGTTGCGTCTTTTCATGGCGTCATAAAGGAAACAACATGTTTCCTCATGGACATCATGGACATCATACTATGCAAGGAATTTAGGAATTTCACCATCTACGGTCCGTAATATCATCGAAATATATCGTCCATGACTATTGAATTGACTCATCGACTACTGCAATCCTTTTTTGACTCTCTTCAACAAGTCAACGCTAAAGAGACTTCAGACTGTACAGAAAGCGGCTGCCAGACTTTTGACCGGTGCACCCTTACTTACTTACTTACTTAGTCCTCTTGCACTTCAGGGCGCGTAGAGCCGACCATAGCAACCAGGTCTCTCCATCTGGGTCTGTTGTGGGCAAGGTGTTGAGCTTGTGCCATAGTCACATTGCAGGCCTTAAGGTCCTGGGCTAATACATCCAGCCAGCGAGTGCTGGGGGCGCCTCTAGGGCGTCTCCAGCCAACTCGCTGCGGGTTGAAGTCCAGGATTTTGCGCGTGGGGTGTTCCCCCGGCAGGCGGATGACATGGCCATACCAGCGCACTCGCCGCATTGCTGCGAGGCGAGAGGCTGGGAGCTGTTGGGTTAGCTCTCTTAGGGTCTTGTTGGTGACATGCTGGCTCCACGTGATGCCTTCTATCCTCCTGAGGGCTCTGGAATCAAAGCCATCTAGCCTGGCCGCCAGGATGTTATTCAGCGGCCATGTTTCCGAGCCGTACAGAAGGACAGAGATGACAGAGGAATTGTAGACCCTCAACTTGGTGTCCCGAGATATGTGCCGGTGTCGCCACAACGGTCTCCACAAGGACTGCATGACGGAGGCTGCAAGGGCGCGACGGCGGTCCACCTCTCGTTTGAGGTCGCCGGTGTTGGTGACTGTCGAGCCGAGGTATCTGAAGGTAGGGACAAAGTGGACGGGGGTATCCTCAAATAAGAAGGGTGGTGGGTCTGGTCCATCGCCGATATGCATGAGTTCGGTTTTGGACCAGCTGATTTTCAGGCCGAGCTGTTTGGTCTCCTCATCAAACACACCGAGGGCCTCCCTGAGCTGGTCAGCGGTCTCACTGAACAGGGTGGTGTCATCGGCGTATTCGAGGTCCTTTAGGGTGTAGTTTCCAAGTGACACCCCGGGGACTCGCACACCGGTGCACCCAGAACAGCCCATATCACCCCCGTTTGATCCAGTCTTCATTGGCTTCCAGTTAAATTCCAGTCTTTATTGGCTTCCAGTTAAATTGAGTTTAAGATTTTAGTCCTGACATTCCGTGCGTTGCATGGTGGGGCCCCTCAGTACAGATAACCCTCCGCTGCCGGAGAAACAAAAGTCTATTGTTTGGATGGAAATAGTAGCAGGTAGACCCCGTGCCTTAGAGGTCATCCATCATGCAAACACTTTAAAAAGCTGTTCCGACAGTAATTTTCTCTGTGTCTCTGGAGTCTTTTTAGGAAAATCTTAACATCTCTCGTGTATGTTTGCTCCGGTTTTGAGGGCAAACGCTCGCTTTTGAAGTTGCGTCTTTTCATGGCGTCATAAAGGAAACAACCTGTTTCCTATTGAATTGACACATCAATTATTGCAGTTCTCTTTTCACTCTCTTCAACAAGTTAACGCTAAAGAGACTTCAGACTGTACAAAATGCGGCTGCCGGACTTTTGACCGGTCCACCCAGAACAGCCCATATCACCCCCGTTTGATCCAGTCTTCATTGGCTTACAGTTACATTTCAGTCTTCATTGGCTTACAGTTATATTGAGTTTAAGATTTTAGTCCTGACATTCCGTGCGTTGCCTGGTGGGGCCCCTCAGTACAGATAACCCTCCGCTGCCGGAGAAACAAAAGTCTATTGATTGGACGGAAATAGTAGCAGGTAGACTCCATGCCTTAGAGGTCTTCCATCATGCAAAACACTTTAAAAATCTGTTCCGACAGTTATATTCTGTGTGTCCCTGGAGTCTTTTTAGGAAAATCTCATCATCTCTCGTGTATGTTTGCTCCGGTTTTGAGGGCAAACGCTCGCTTTTGAAGTTGCGTCTTTTCATGGCGTCATAAAGGAAACGACCTGTTTCCTATTGAATTGACGCATCAACTATTGCAGTTCTCTTTTCACTCTCTTCAACAAGTCAACGCTAAAGAGACTTCAGACTGTACAAAATGCAGCTGCCAGACTTTTGACCGGTCCACCCAGAACAGCCCATATCACCCCCGTTTGATCCAGTCTTCATTGGCTTCCAGTTAAATTCCAGTCTTCATTGGCTTCCAGTTAAATTGAGTTTAAGATTTTAGTCCTGACATTCTGTGCGTTGCATGGTGGGGCCCCTCAGTACAGATAATCCTCCGCTGCCGGAGAAACAAAAGTCTATTGATTGGATGGAAATAGTAGCAGGTAGACCCCGTGCCTTAGAGGTCATCCATCATGCAAAACACTTTAAAAGCTGTTCCGACAGTTATATTCTGTGTCCCTGGAGTCTTTTTAGGAAAATCTTATCATCTCTTGTGAATGTTTGCTCCGGTTTTGAGGGCAAACGCTCGCTTTTGAAGTTGCGTCTTTTCATGGCGTCATAAAGGAAACGACCTGTTTCCTATTGAATTGACGCATCAACTATTGCAGTTCTCTTTTCACTCTCTTCAACAAGTCAACGCTAAAGAGACTTCAGACTGTACAAAATGCGGCTGACAGACTTTTGACCGGTCCACACAGAACTGCCCATATCACCCCCGTTTGATCCAGTCTTCATTGGGTTCCAGTTAAATTCCAGTCTTCATTGGCTTCCAGTTAAATTGAGTTTAAGATTTTAGTCCTGACATTCTGTGCGTTGCATGGTGGGGCCCCTCAGTACAGATAATCCTCCGCTGACGGAGAAACAAAAGTCTATTGATTGGATGGAAATAGTAGCAGGTAGACTCCATGCCTTAGAGGTCCTCCATCATGCAAAACACTTTAAAAAGCTGTTCCGACAGTTATATTCTGTGTCCCTGGAGTCTTTTTAGGAAAATCTTATCATCTCTCGTGTATGTTTGCTCCGGTTTTGAGGGCAAACGCTCGCTTTTGAAGTTGCGTCTTTTCATGGCGTCATAAAGGAAACAACCTGTTTCCTATTGAATTGACGCATCAACTATTGCAGTTCTCTTTTCACTCTCTTCAACAAGTCAACGCTAAAGAGACTTCAGACTGTACAAAATGCGGCTGCCAGACTTTTGACCGGTGCACCCAGAACAGCCCATATCACCCCCGTTTGATCCAGTCTTCATTGGCTTCCAGTTAAATTCCAGTCTTCATTGGCTTCCAGTTAAATTCCAGTCTTCATTGGCTTCCAGTTAAATTTCAGTCTTCATTGGCTTCCAGTTATATTCCAGTCTTCATTGGCTTCCAGTTAAATTCCGCATTGAGTTTAAGATTTTAGTCCTGACATTCCGACTTGCAACCCCCCCTACTCTTCAGGGCGCAGCCTCCGGTCTTCAGGCCAGGGTCTTCTAAAAATTGCAAAAAACTCGTTTTAAAACCCGTGGAGACCTGCCATTCCAGGCTATAGCTCCCAGACTCTGGAACAATTTGCACCAGTCCTTCCGTGATCTTGACTTTTAAGAAACTTCTCTTTTTAGTAAAGCTTTTAGTTAATGCACCTTTTAACTGTCAATTTTAATCCACGTTGTATTATTTTGATGATGTTACCCCACTTGTTTTAATTGAATTGTTGTTTTGTACAGCGCTTTGTGATTTTATCTGTGAAAAGTGCTTTATAAATAAAATTGACTTACTTACTTACTTACTAGGGATAGGTACTTTTCACATTTAATTCAATACAGAAGCAATTTCTGGTACTTTTTATGTGTGTTCATTGTTGGTAATAAATTCTCAATTGTTTAATAATGCATTTTTAGAAAGTTTTTAAACATTTTAATTTTATAATGAACTGTGCTTTCCAGTTGGTATATCTTTTTTCTTACACCTCTGAGCCTCATTTGCAAGTATGCATTCATTTCAGTTTGGTGTGTTACCATAGTCAGGAAGTAGTCTTTGCCATTAAGTTGAAAGTGCCCGTCTTGTCTTTTGATGAGCCCTACAATGTGTGTGTACTGTAAATACTGTACTTTATACACATCAGCTGTTTGATTGTAACGTTAATGACCAATTCAGATTTTTTTTTGTCAAATCCCATCTCTTTAGTGGGCGTTTACCTTACCAAAAAAAAGTGTTTTCTAATGTGAACGCAGTCTGACCCGCATGCAGACATGATGTCACAACGTCGCACGCACTGCAGTGTTTAAAGGTTAGTACTATTAGTGGACCAGCAGCACGCACAATCATGTGCAGAGGTGTGTAGTAACGCGCTACATTTACTCCGTTACATCTACTTGAGTAACTTTTGGGAGAAATTGTACTTCTAAGAGTAGTTTTAATGCAACATACTTTTACTTTTACTTGAGTATATTTATAGAGAAGAAACGCTACTTTTACTTCGCTCCATTTATCTACATTCAGCTCGCTACTCGCTACTGATTTTTATCGATCTATTAATGCACGCTTTGTTTGTTTGGGTTTGTCAGACAGACCTTCAAAGTAGGATCCATCGCGAGCCTGCGTTTCACCAATCACATGCAGTCACTGGTGACGTTTAACTCCGTTTCACCAATCAAACAGAGCCAGGCGGTCACATGATTAACAAGTTTAAGCTTACATGAACTCAACAAAGCACATCGCGGTAAGTAACTAGTAGATATTTTGGCTGTCACCGTAGGCTGATGTTAGCTTCCCTGCTATGGATCACTGTCAAATGTACATCGTGTGGAGACATTTATTAACGTACTGCAGCCTCATAGACACACACACACACACACACACACACACACACACACACACACACACACACGCGCGCATGCATAGAAACACCAATCAGTGTGTTCCCAGGTGCAGCGCTGCACCTGGGAAGTTGCGTAAAGGCTAACTTTTTATTTTCATTTGTAATCTCTGCCTACTGAGCCTATGGTGCTTTTAAGTTATTGTGGCTCAATTTGCCTTAATTTTTTTTATGTTCATGTATTATTATTTAATATATATTATTGTTTGCTCTTGAACGCATCATAATTATCTCCTCAACTCCCCCCAAAATGGATTAACTCGCTGGAATAAAAAAGACAATATAACATACATCCATTAACGCAGATGCATATGAAAAAGTGCAATATATTTATCTGTACATTAACATATTTATTTATTTATATCTGCACCTTATTGCTTTTTTATCCTGCACTACCATGAGCTAATGCAACGAAATTTCGTTCTTATCTGTACTGTAAAGTTCAAATTTGAATGACAATAAAAAGGAAGTCTAAGTCTAAGTTTTGGTTGCTTAAGAGATATTCCTGGCTTTGAATTTGCTCATTGCTATTTTTATGTTTTTGTGCATTTGTTGCCGTCATCATTAAACGAACAGGTTACTCATCAGTTACTCAGTACTTGAGTAGTTTTTTCACAACATACTTTTTACTTTTACTCAAGTAAATATTTGGGTGACTACTCCTTACTTTTACTTGAGTAATAAATCTCTAAAGTAACAGTACTCTTACTTGAGTACAATTTCTGGCTACTCTACCCACCTCTGATCATGTGTGCTTACGGACTGTATCCCTTGCAGACTGTATTGATGTATATTGATATAAAATGTAGGAACCAGAATATTAATAACAGAAATAAACAACTCTTTTGTGTGAATGAGTGTGAATGGGGGAGGAAGGTTTTTTGGGTAGGTGCACTAATTGTAAGTGTATCTTGTGTTTTGCATGTTGATTTAATAAAAAAAACAACAAAAAAACGATACCGATAATAAAACAAAACGATACCGATCATTTCCGATATTACATTTTAACGCATTTATCGGCCGATAATATCTCTAATATATATAATATCTCTAATATATATATATATATATATATATATATATATATATATATATATATATATACAATTTGTACAAATATGATGGTAAAAGTGATAGCAAAGAAGCAGTTAGCGAAATAAGTATTATTACACTACAAATGGAGCAATAGAAATAGCGCTATTATAACGTTTTTAAGAACATTGTGACTTTTGGTATTGGTGTTCCTGAAAAAAAGGTCCCCCAACACACATACTGTACAGCAGGTTTTTACAGCTAAATGTGTATGTATAATTTATACACATTGGACCCCCCAGACACATTTATTTCTCTCAATGTGGCCCCCTGAGTCAAAATATTTGCCCAGCTCCGTTTTAGACACTTCCAATGCTTTATTGTGGTAAAAATACTACAACTTCCTGTATAGGATCAAACCATCATTTCCGCTGGCACACGTTCTGCAAGTGGGAAGCGTTTTTTTTTTTAAATGTATTTATTATATATATTTTTGTCATGCTTATCCCGCTAATTATATTTGCGTCAAGTTGTCACCTGCCCACGCCATCACAGGCCTCATTTAGTGCATGGAAATCACACTTTCACATGCCCAGAGGGGGGCCGAGGAGCCGGGCATGTAGGGGATATTAATAGTCGAGCGCGGCTGGTGTTGCCGGGTGACCACACCTTCCTGTTTTCTCTTTCTTTGTTTTGGCACGGCGCTGACAGATTTACCTCCTGGAGGAACTCCAGCATCTTGAACGAGGCGGAAGAAATGGCCTCTCTTTCAATTGGCCTCTGTTGGAAAGAAAACTGTTTTGTTTTGGGTTTTTTTTCAAAATAAAGTAACAGGAGGGTAATAGCAGATCCAAGCATCAGTCGTATAAACAGGGTTGTCGTTGAGATGTTACATTTAAAAATAAAAAAATACATATATATATATATATATATATATATATATATATATATATATATATATATATATATATATATATATATATATATATATATATATGGTCAAAAGTTTACATACACTTGTAAAGAACATAATGTCATGGCTGTCTTGAGTTTCCAATCATTTCTACAACTCTTATTTTTTTGTGATAGAGTGATTGGAGCACATACTTGTTGGTCACAAAAACATTCATGAAGTTTGGTTCTTTTATGAATTTATTATGGGTCTACTGATAATGTGAGCAAATCTGCTGGGTCAAAAGTATACATACAGCAATGTTAATATTTGGTTACATGTCCCTTAGCAAGTTTCACTGCAATAAGGCGCTTTTGGTAGCCATCCACGCCAAACAGCTCAATTTTTATTTCACCTGACATCACATGGACGAAGATAAGACCTTCTGGAGGAAAGTTCTGTGGTCAGATGAAACAAAAATGTAGCTGTTTGGCCACAATACCCAGCAATATGTTAGGAGGAGAAAAGGTGAGGCCTTTAATCCCAGGAACACACTTGCCCACCGACAAGCATGGTGGTGGTAGTATTATGCTCTGGGCTCTGTTTTGCTGCCAATGGAACTGGTGCTTTACAGAGAGTAAATGGGACAATGAAAAAGGAGGATTACCTCCAAATTCTAATTTAAGAAATTGTACCGGAAAGTTCATTACTTTGAAGACGACCCATAAAAACGCGGAGAAGGCAGGGTCGGTAAAAAAAAAAAAAAAAAAAAATCTGCGTCCAATAGAAGCTTCTGGTTGAATTTGTGACCACTCCTCTTGACAAAATTGGTGCAGTTCAGCTAAATGTGTTGGTTTTCTGACATGGACTTGTTTCTTCAGCATTGTCCGCACGTTTAAGTGTGGACTTTGGGAAGGCCTTCATTCTAGCCTGATTTAGCCATTCCTTTACCACTTTTGACGTGTGTTTGGGGTCAAGACCCAACCTTTGGGCTGATGATTTTAGGTTGTCCTGAAGAAATCGGAGATAATCATTATTTTCATGTAAAGCACCAGTTCCATTGGCAGCAAAACAGGCCCAGAGCATAATACTACCACCACCATGCTTGACGGTAGGTATGGTGTTCCTTGGATTAAAGGCCTCACCTTTTCTCCTCCAAACATATTGCTGGGTATTGTGGCCAAACAGCTGATTTTTGTTTAATCTGACCACAGAACTTTCCTCCAGAAGGTCTTATCTTTGTCCATGTGATGTCACATGAAACAAAAAATGAGCTGTTTGGCCACAATACCCAGCAATATGTTTGGAGGAGAAAAGGTGAGGCCTTTAATCCCAGGAACACCATTCCTACAGACAAGCATGGTGGTGGTAGTATTATGCTCTGGGCTCTATTTTGCTGCCAATGGAACTGGTGCTTTATATGGGACTATGAAAAAAGGAAGATTACCTCCAAATTCTTCAGGACAACCTAAAATCATCAGTCCGGAGGTTGGGTCTTGGGCGCAGTTGGGTGTTCCAACAGGACAATGACCCCAAACACACGTCAAAAGTGGTAAAGGAATGGCTAAATCAGGCTAGAATGAAGGTTTTAGAATGGCCTTCCCAAAGTCCTGACTTAAATGTGAGGACAATGCTGAAGAAACAAGTCCATGTCAGAAAACCAACACATTTAGCTGAACTGCACCAATCATCGGCGGTCACTCGAACGAGTATGACGATCCTACTGGTAGGGGTGTATCCCTTTATGGAGGAATGCCTGTCCGTGACTTTGTTTTACGTGGGGAGACTGGTGCACAGACAGTCACCACACTATCCTTGACAGAAATCTGGTCAGGGTCCAGTGGCATGGAGTCCAAGACGACTGAGTACCCTTTTCTGCTGCAGCCTTCTTCCGCCATCGCAGTTGTCGTGGTAGTTCTTATATCTACCGTCTTCAGCCTGCTCCGCCGTTGAGGTCTTCACCGTATCCCTGGCTCGGGGGCAGTCAGGTACTAGGCCTTTGCCAAGGGCCACCTGGGGTAACAGTATTAAAGGGGTTAACCTCCTAGTGCCCCAAGACCCCATAGAGGATCCCCCACTGCCGGATGCACTTTAACGTCATGCGTTTGGTATGGTCATAACGTTTGGTAGCCATCCACAAGCTTCTGGTAGAATTTTTGACCACTCCTCTTGACAAAATGGGTGCAGTTCCGCTAAATGTGTTGGTTTTCTGACATGGACTTGTTTCTTCAGCATTGTCCACACGTTTAAGTCAGGACTTTGGGAAGGCCATTCTAAAACCCTAATTCTAGCCTGATTTAGCTATTTCTTTACCCCTTTTGACGTGTGTTTGGGGTCATTGTCCTGTTGGAACACCCAACCGCGCCCAAGACCCAACCTCCGGGCTGACTATTTTAGGTTGTCCTGAAGAATTTGGAGGTAATCCTCCTTTTTTCATTGTCCCATTTACTCTCTGTAAAGCACCAGTTCCATTGGCAGCAAAACAGGCCCAGAGCATAATACTACCACCACCATGCTTGACGGTAGGCATTGTGTTCCTGGGATTAAAAGCCTCACCTTTTCTCCTCCAAACATATTGCTGGGTATTGTGGCCAAACAGCTCAATTTTTGTTTCATCTGACATCACATGGACAAAGATAATGTTTTGAAAACGCTCACAAAAAAGTGGGACCCCAAAAATGTACCCCTAAAACTTCAATTTTAGCCTTATTTAGCCATTCCTTTACCACTTTTGACGTGTGTTTGGGGTCATTGTCCTGTTGGAACACCCAACCGCGCCCAAGACCCAACCTCCGGGCTGACTATTTTAGGTTGTCCTGAAGAATTTGGAGGTAATCCTCCTTTTTTCATTGTCCCATTTACTCTCTGTAAAGCACCAGTTCCATTGGCAGCAAAACAGGCCCAGAGCATAATACTACCACCACCATGCTTGACGGTAGGTATAGTGTTCCTGGGATTAAAGGCCTCACCTTTTCTCCTCCAAACATATTGCTGGGTATTGTGGCCAAACAGCTCCATTTTTGTTTCATCTGACATCACATGGACAAAGATAATGTTTTCAAAACGCTCACAAAAAAGTGGGACCCCAAAAATGTACCCCTAAAACTTACATTTTAGCCTGATTTAGCCATTCCTTTACCACTTTTGACGTGTGTTTGGGGTCAGACCCAACCTCCGGGCTGATGATTTTAGGTTGCCCTGAAGAATTTGGAGGTAATCCTCCTTTTTCATTGTCCCATTTAAAGCACCAGTTCCATTGGCAGCAAAACAGGCCCAGAGCATAATACAACCACCACCATGCTTGACGGTATGAATGGTGTTCCTGGGATTAAAGGCCTTACCTTTTCTCCGCCAAACATATTGCTGGGTATGGTGGCCAAACAGCTACATTTGGTGGACATGGACAAAGATAATGTTTTCAAAACGCTCACAAAAAAGTGGGACCCCAAAAATGTACTGTGGGACCCCATTTTTATGACTTGCCAACACTAATGTATGTGGACGATTATTATTTTTTGTGCATTTGGAGAGTCTGAGTAAGATGTTTTATTAGCTTTTGAGGAGGAATCTGCAGAGGCCTGCTGAGCTTAAGCTTTTCAACAATTTCAGCTGCAGTTTCTTTATTTCTTCCCCTTTTTTCCCGCCCTATCCACGATGTCGGATTACCGTAATAGTTGCCGCTTTTCCAAAAGTCCCTGTCATCTTTTTTCCGCGGGACGTCTAGACGGGAGAAGGGTTATCTAGGACCCATCTTTGAATGTGTAAAGTTTTCTCCACGTTGAGATGTGACACATTGGAGGAGGTTGAGTTTAAACATGTATACTAAATATAAATCTTATTTGGATTAGAGGGAACTTGTCATTTTACTAAAAAATAAGCCATTGCCAAATAACCATCGACTTTTGTCTTCATTTCATCACTTGCAATATTTCATCATTTTGTCAGACACAATATGACTTATTGGACGTTTTATCACTTCCAATGTGGCTTTTTCCTGATTTCATTTTGGCACTCGCATACTATTTTTGTCACTTCATTACACACAACATGACTTGTTTGGCATTTCATCACTCTTGACTTTTTTATCCTTCAGCATTTCATCACTCGCTGTGTGACTTTCCTCATTCTGTCACTCACAATTTTTGTGATTTCCATGCACACTTGTGACTTTTTCATCTTTCGTCATTTTTTTGTTGTCGTCATTTTGTCCATTATAGTATGACTGGTTATTTCCTCACTCACCATGTGACCTTTTTGTCATTTTGTCACTCACAATATGACTTTTTTGTTATTCCTATGCACACTCTGACTTGTTTGTCTCTTGTTATTTCCTCAATCACAATTAGCTTTTTTTCATCATATCGTCACTCACAATTTGCATTTTTTTTGTCCATTATAGTATGACTGGTTATTTTGTCACTCACCATGTGACTTTTTTGTTATTTTGTCACTCACAATATGACTTTTTTGTCATTTTGTCAATCACCATGTGACTTTTTTGTTATTTTGTCACTCACAACATGACTTTTTTGTCATTTTGTCACTCACCATGTGACTTTTTTGTCATTTTGTCACTCACAACTTGCTTTTCTGGTCATTTTGTCCATTATAGTATGACTGGTTATTTTGTCACTCACCATGTGACTTTTTTGTTATTTTGTCACTCACAATATAACTTTTTTTGTCATTTTGTCACTCACAATATGACTTTTTTGTCATTTTGTAACTCACCATGTATCTTTTTTGTTATTTTGTCACTCACGATATGACTTTTTTGTCATTTTGTCACTCACCATGTGACTTTTTTTGTTATTTTGTCACTCACCATGTGACTTTTTTGTTATTTTGTCACTCACAATATGACTTGTTTGTCATTTTGTCACTCACAATATGACTTTTTTGTCATTTTGTCACTCACCATGTGACTTTTTTGTTATTTTGTCACTCACCATGTGACTTTTTTGTTATTTTGTCACTCACAATATGACTTTTTTGTCACTTTGTAACTCACCATGTATCTTTTTTGTTATTTTGTCACTCACGATATGACTTTTTTGTCATTTTGTCACTCACCATGTGACTTTTTTTGTTATTTTGTCACTCACAACTTGCTTTTTTGGTCATTTTGTCCATTATAGTATGACAAAATGACTTTTTTGTTGCTTTCATGCACACTCTGACTTTTTTCATCTTTCCATATTTCACTCATCTGCTTTTTTTTTTTTTTGTGTCATTTTGTTGATTATAGTATGACTGGTTATTTTGTTACTCACATTGTGACTTTTTTGTCATTTCCTCATTCACATTTTGGTTTTTTTGTCATTTTGTCACTAAATATATGCTTTTTTCCCTTCATTCAATTTCAGCACCCACAATGACTTTGTTGTCATTTTGTCATTCAAAATATTTCGTTATTTCCTAGTTATTTCCTCACTCACCATGTGACTTTCTTTGTCAGTTCGTCACTCACAATTTGCTTTTTTTTGTCATTTCGTCACTAAATTAATGCTTTTTTTTTCCTTCATTCAATTTCAGCACCCACAATGACTTTGTTGTCATTTTCTCATTCTAAATATTTCGTTATTTCCTAGTTATTTCCTCACTCACCGTGTGACGTTTTTTGTCATTTTGTTCATTACAATAAGCTTTTTTCGTCATTCAATTTCAGCACCCACATTGACTTTGTCATTTTGTCACTCACAATATGACTTTTTTGTTATTCCTATGCACACTTTTTTTGTCTTTTGTTATTTCCTCAATCACAATTTGCTTTTTTCCCCTCCATTCGTCACTAACAATGAGCTTTTTTCCTCATTCAATTTCAGCACCCACAATGACTTTTTTGTCATTTTGTCACACACAATATGACTTTTTTGTTGCTTCCATGCACACTCCGACTTTTTCATCAATCTTTTTTTTTGTTGTCATTTTTATTTATTATAGTTGGGTTATTTTTGTCATTTCGTCACTCACAATTTTCTTTTTTTTGTCATTTCGTCACTAAATGAATGCTTTTTTTTTGGTCATTCAATTTCAGCACCCACAATGACTTTGTTGTCATTTTGTCACACACAATATGACTTTTTTGTTGCTTCCATGCACACTCCGACTTTTTCATCAATCTTTTTTTTTGTTGTCATTTTTATTTATTATAGTTGGGTTATTTTTGTCATTTCGTCACTCACAATTTTCATCAATCTTTTTTTTTGGTATTTTTTTTTTTATTATGACTGCTTATTTTGTCAGTCACAATTTGCTTCTTTTTTTTTGTCATTTCGTCACTAAATTAATGCTTTTTTTTCTTCATTCAATTTCAGCACACAATGACTGTTGTCATTTTGTCATTCAAAATATTTTGTTATTTCCTAGTTATTTCCTCGCTCACCATGTGTCTTTTTTTGTCATTTTGTCACTCACAACTTGCTTTTTTTGATCATTTTGTTAATTACAATATGCTTCTTTCGTCATTCAATTTCTGCACCCACAAATGGCGTTTTTGTCATGTTGCCACTCACAATGACTTCTTTGTTATTTCTATGCACACTTTTTTGTCTCTTATTTCCTCACTCACAATTTGCTTTTTTCCCCTCCATTCCTCACTAACAGTATGCTTTTTTCCTCATTCAATTTCAGCACCCACAGTGAGTTTTCTGTCATTTTGTCACTCACAATTTTGTGATTTCCATGCACACTCTGACTTTTTCATCTTTCGTCATTTCCTAGTTGTTTTGTTACTCACCGTGTGACTTTTTTTTGTCCTTTTGTCCCTCACAACTTGCTTTTTTTGATCATTTCGTCAATTACGGTATTCTTTTTTCATCATTCAGTTTTGGCACTTACCATGTGCCCTTTTTGTGTTTTTTTCCACTCATGATATGACTTTTTTATTTTTTTATTTCTATGCACACTCTGACTTTTTTGTCTCCTGTTATTTCCTCACTCACAATTTGCTTTTTCTCCTCCATTCGTCACTAACAATAAGCTTTTTTCCTCATTCAATTTCATCACCCACAAATGACTTTGTTGTTATTCCATGCACGCTTTGACTTTTTCATCTTTCGTCATTTCCTAGTTATTTCCTCACTCACCATTTTGTCTCTCACAACTTGCTTTTATTTGATCATTTTGTCAATTACCATATGCTTTTTTCGTCATTCAATTTCAGCACCCACAAATGGCGTTTTTGTCATTTTGCCACTCACAATATGACTTCTTTGTTATTCCTATGCACTCTCTGACTTTTTTGTTTCCTGTTATTTCCTCACTCACAATTTGCTTTTTTCCCCTCCATTCGTCACTAACAATAAGCTTTTTTCCTCATTCAATTTCAGCACCCACATTGACTTTGTTGTCATTTTGTCATTCACAATATGACTGTTTTGTTGCTTCCATGCACACTCCGACTTTTTCAACAACCTTTTTTTTTTTTTTGTCATTTTTATTTATTATAGTTGGGTTATTTTGGTTATTTTGTCACTCACCAAGTGACTTTTTTGTCATTTCGTCACTCACAATTTTCTTTTTCTTTTTTTTTTGTCATTTCGTTACTAAATTAATTATTTTTTTTGGTCATTCAATTTCAGCACCCACAATGGCTTTGTTGTCATTTTGTCATTCACAATATGACTTTTTTGTTGCTTCCATGCATGCTTTGACTTTTTCATCTTTCGTCATTTTCTCACTCACAATCTGCTTTCTTTCGTCATTTTGTCCATTATTGAGTGACTGGTTATTTTGTCACTCACCTTGTGACTTTTTTGGTCATTTCATCACTCACAATTAGCTTTGTTTTTGTCATTTCGTCACTAAATATATGCTTTTTTTTAATCATTCAATTTCAGCACCCACAATGACTTTGTTGTCATTCAAAATATTTCGTTATTTCCTCACTCACCATGTCACTTTTTTTGTCATTTTGTCACTCACAATATGACTTTTTTGTTATTCCTATGCACACTTTTTTGTCTCTTGTTATTTCCTCAATCACAATTTGCTTTTTCTCCTCATATCGTCACTCACAATTTGCTTTCTTTTTTTTTTGTCATATTGTCCATTATAGTATAATTGGTTATTTGGTCACTCACCTTGTGACTTTTTGGTAATTTTGTCAATTACAATAATCTTTTTTCGTCATTCAATTTCAACACCCACCAATGACTTTGTTGTCTTTTTGTCACTCACATTATGACTTTTTTTGTTGCTTCCATGCACACTCTGACTTTTTATCAATCTTTTTTTTCTTCTTCTTTTTTTTTAATTATAGTATGACTGGTTAATTTGTCACTCACCATGTGACTTTTTTTGTCATTTTGTCAATCACAATTTGCTTTTTTTTTGTCATTTCGTCACTAAACTAATGCTTTTTTTTCTTCATTCAATTTCAGCACCCACAATGACTTTGTTGTCATTTTCTCATTCTAAATATTTTGTTATTTCCTAGTTATTTCCTCACTCACCATGTCACTTTTTTTGTCATTTTGTCACTCACAATATGACTTTTTTGTTATTCCTATGCACACTTTTTTGTCTCTTGTTATTTCCTCACTCACAATTTGCTTTTTCTCCTCATATCGTCATTCACAATTTGCTTCTTTTTTTTTGTCATTTTGTCCATTATAGTATGATTGGTTATTTTGTCACTCACCTTGTGACTTTTTGGTAATTTTGTCAATTACAATAATCTTTTTTCGTCATTCAATTTCAACACCCACCAATGACTTTATTGTCTTTTTGTCATTCAAAATATTTCGTTATTTCCTAGTTATTTCCTCACTCACCATGTGACTTTTTTTGTCATTTTGTCACTCACAATATGACTTTTTTTGTTATTCCTATGCACACTTTTTTGTCTCTTGTTATTTCTTCACTCACAATTTGCTTTTTCTCCTCATATCGTCATTCACAATTTGCTTCTTTTTTTTTTGTCATTTTGTCCATTATAGTATGATTGGTTATTTTGTCACTCACCTTGTGACTTTTTGGTAATTTTGTCAATTACAATAATCTTTTTTCGTCATTCAATTTCAACACCCACCAATGACTTTGTTGTCTTTTTGTCACTCACATTATGACTTTTTTTGTTGCTTCCATGCACACTCTGACTTTTTATCAATCTTTTTTTTCTTCTTCTTTTTTTTAAATTATAGTATGACTGGTTAATTTGTCACTCACCATGTGACTTTTTTTTGTCATTTTGTCAATCACAATTTGCTTTTTTTTTGTCATTTCGTCACTAAACTAATGCTTTTTTTTCTTCATTCAATTTCAGCACCCACAATGACTTTGTTGTCATTTTCTCATTCTAAATATTTTGTTATTTCCTAGTTATTTCCTCACTCACCATGTCACTTTTTTTGTCATTTTGTCACTCACAATATGACTTTTTTGTTATTCCTATGCACACTTTTTTGTCTCTTGTTATTTCCTCACTCACAATTTGCTTTTTCTCCTCATATCGTCATTCACAATTTGCTTCTTTTTTTTGGTCATTTTGTCCATTATAGTATGATTGGTTATTTTGTCACTCACCTTGTGACTTTTTGGTAATTTTGTCAATTACAATAATCTTTTTTCGTCATTCAATTTCAACACCCACCAATGACTTTATTGTCTTTTTGTCATTCAAAATATTTCGTTATTTCCTAGTTATTTCCTCACTCACCATGTGACTTTTTTTGTCATTTTGTCACTCACAATATGACTTTTTTGTTATTCCTATGCACACTTTTTTGTCTCTTGTTATTTCTTCACTCACAATTTGCTTTTTCTCCTCATATCGTCATTCACAATTTGCTTCTTTTTTTTTGTCATTTTGTCCATTATAGTATGATTGGTTATTTTGTCACTCACCTTGTGACTTTTTGGTAATTTTGTCAATTACAATAATCTTTTTTCGTCATTCAATTTCAACACCCACCAATGACTTTATTGTCTTTTTGTCATTCAAAATATTTCGTTATTTCCTAGTTATTTCCTCACTCACCATGTGACTTTTTTTGTCATTTTGTCCCTTACAACTTGCTTTTTTGGTCATTTTGTCAAATTACAATATGCTTTTTTCCTCATTCAATTTCAGCACCCACAATGACTTTGTCATTTTGTCACTCACAATATGACTTTTTTGTTGCTTCCATGCACGCTTTGACTTTTTCATTTTTCGTAATTTCCTAACTCACAATTTTCTTTTTTTTCGTCATTTTGTCCATTATAGTATGACTGGTTATTTTGTCACTCACCTTGTGACTTTTTGGTCATTACATCACTCACAATTAGCTTTTTTTTGTCATTTTGTCACTAAATATATGCTTTTTTTATCATTCAATTTCAGCACCCACCAATGACTTTGTTGTCTTTTTGTCACTCACATTATGACTTTTTTTGTTGCTTCCATGCACACTCTGGCTTTTTATCAATCTTTTTTTTTCTTTATTTTCTCACTCACCATGTGACTTTTTTTTGTCATTTTGTCACTCACAATTTGCTTTTTTTTGTCATTTCGTCTCTAAATTAATGCTTTTTTTTTCTTCATTCAATTTCAGCACCCACAATGACTTTGTTGTCATTTTCTCATTCAAAATATTTAGTTATTTCCTAGTTATTTCCTCACTCACCATGTGACTTTTTTTTTGTCATTTTGTCACTCACAACTTGCTTTTTTTGGTCATTTTGTCAAATTACAATATGCTTTTTTTCCTAATTCAATTTCAGCACCCACAATGACTTTGTTGTCATTTTGTCGCTCACAATATGACTTTTTTCTCTCTTCCATGCGTGCTTTGACTTTTTCATCTTTCCTCATTTCCTCACTCACAATCTGCTTTTTTTTCGTCATTTTGTCCATTATAGTATGACTGGTTATTTTGTTACTTTGACTTTTTCATCTTTAGTTATTTCCGCACACACACACACACACACACACACACACACACAAAGAGACCTTTTCGTCATTCCGTCACACTGAATACGATTTGTTTATCATTTCATCACCCATCACACGACTTGACTTTTTGCCACTCGCAATATGACTTTTTTGTCATTTCGTCACTCACAGATGACATTTTCATATTTTATCATTTCATCCCTCGTGATACAACTTTTGTCCTTTGTCATTTTCTCTCACACAATACGACTTGTTTATCATGTCATCACCGGTAACATGACTTGACATTTTGTCACTCACAATAGGACTTTTTTCATCCTCACTCAGACTTCATCATTTCCCAGCACAAAACACCGTCCACATACTTTTGTGAGGCTGATGCATCATTCAAATATGAATAAAAACATTTACAAAAACAACCTTATTTAACTCCGGTACAGCACTTGTGGTTGCATAATAAAACCCATTGAACTGAGGAATGTGTGCCACGTATCTAATCCTGCGTCATTTTAATCATGTGTGTCAAGAGAAACAATAAAGCAGCCACTACGGCTCGCTCCTCCGTTCCGTGGGATGAAAGTAGAACGCTGCGAAAAACCGCTGCAAAGTTTTCACGGTTGGAGGTGAAAGAAGTCCGAGATTATTCGTCTGCGCTTGTGTTTTTTTAAACCCCAACAGCTGGAAAGAATATGGCATCTTTTCGTAGGTTAAAGCCACCCTAGTGGCTCCCTGGAGCTTTGTCAAAAATGTATGAAAATTAGAAATAGTATATTTTTGTTTTAATATATTTTCTGTAGGAGAACAAACATGACACAAACCTTCCTAATTGTTAAAAATCCCACTTTTTATATTAAACATGATTCTCTGATGAGAGTATTTGGTGAGCGCCGTTTTGTCCTACTCATTTTGGCGGGCCTTGACCTCAACGTAGTTTGTTTACATGTACAACTTTCTTATACATATTTTATGCCACTCCTTCTTCGTCTCATTTTGTCCACCAAACTTTTTATGCTGTGCGTGAATGCACAAAGGTGAGCTTTGTTGATGTTAGTGACTTGTGTGGAGTGCGAATCAGGCATATTTGGTCAGCGCAAGCTAATCGATGCTAACATGCTATTTAGGCTAGCTGTATGTACATATTGCATCATTACGCCTTGTTTGTAGCTATATTTGAGCTCATTTAATTTCCTTTACTTATGTACTCTGTGTGTTTAGTTTATTTTTGCATGTCTCATGACACATTATCAGTATGTAATATTGGCTGCATTTCTCATAGTTGTTTGTGTGCCATGTTGTTCCAGACCACAGCAAACTTTTACCATCTTGCAAAGATTGTAATAAATCCATTAGAAGAAGACAGCCTGCCGTTTTCCTTAAACGTGGACACACACATTTAGACCTTTGGCCATTCTGAGCCAGTAATTTCCAGGAGTTATCTCATCCTGTGAGAAGCCTCATTTTTACTAATGATTTCCAATGTGTGGAATAAAAATTAAAGTACAACATTTCTGTCAACGAAGATTTGAGTCAGTCATTTTGATAGTAGGCTATTATAGACACATCAAGTGTTGCCTTCATTATAACACTTATATAAGACGTTTAAAGTCATTTTGACAGTAAGCTAATATAGCTAATATAGACGCTTACATCATGTGTTGCCTTCATTATAACATTAACATAAGATTTTTAAAGTATATTTGATAGTAGGCTAATATAGCTAATACAGACATTTACATCATGTGTTGTCGTCATTATAACACTTATATAAGACTTTTGAAGTCATTTAAATAGTAGGCTAATATAGACACTTACATTATGTGTTGCCTTCATTATAACACTTATATAAGACTTTTGAAGTCATTTGATAGTAGGCTAATATAGACACTTACATTATGTGTTGCCTTCATTATAACACTTATATAAGACTTTTAAAGTCATTTGATAGTAGGCTAATATAGACACTTACATTATGTGTTACCTTCATTATAACACTTGTATAAGACTTTTAATGTCATTTTGATAGTAGGCTAATATAGATACTTACATCATGTGTTGTCGTCATTATAACACTTATATAAGACTTTTGAAGTCATTTCGATAGTAGGCTAATATAGACACTTACATCATGTGTTGTCGTCATTATAACACTTATATAAAGCTTTTAAAGTCATTTTGATAGTAGGCTAATATAGACACCTAAATCATGTGTTGCCTTCATTATAACACTTATATAAGGCTTTTAAAGTCATTTTGATAGTCGGCTAATATAGACACTTGCATCATGTGTTGTCATCATTATAACACTTACATAAGACTTGTACAGTCATTTTGATAGTAGGCTAATATAGACACTTATATCATGTGTTGACTTCATTATAACACTTATATAAGACTTTTAAAGTCATTTTGATAGTAGGCTAATATAGACGCTTACATCATGTGTCGTCTTCATTATAACACTTATATAAAGCTTTTAAAGTCATTTTGATAGTAGGCTAATATAGACACTTACATCATGTGTTGCCTTCATTATAACACTCATATAAGACTTGTAGTCATTTTGATAGTAGGCTAATATAGACACTTACATCATGTGTTTTCTTCATTATAACACTTACATAGGACTTGTAGTCATTTTGATAGTAGGCTAATATAGACACTTATATCATGTGTTGACTTCATTATAACACTTATATAAGACTTTTAAAGTCATTTTGATAGTAGGCTAATATCAATCAATCAATCAATCAATGTTTATTTATATAGCCCTAAATCACAAGTGGGCTGCACATTTTGTCATTTAAAGTCATTTTGATAGTAGGCTAATATAGCTAATATAGACACTTACATCATCTGTTGTCGTCATTATAACACTTACATAAGACTTGTACAGTCATTTTGATAGTAGGCTCATATAGACACTTACATCATGTGTTGCCTTCATTATAACACTTATATAAGGCTTTTAAAGTCATTTTGATAGTAGGCTAATATAGACACTTACATCATGTGTTGTCGTCATTATAACACTTACATAAGACTTGTACAGTCATTTTGATAGTAGGCTCATATAGCCACTTACATCATGTGTTGCCTTCATTATAACACTTATATAAGGCTTTTAAAGTCATTTTGATAGTCGGCTAATATAGACACTTACATCATGTGTTGTCTTCATTATAACACTTACATAAGACTTGTACAGTCATTTTGATAGTAGGCTAATATAGACACTTACATCATGTGTTGTCTTCATTATAACACTTATATAAGATTTTTAAAGTAATTTTGATAGTAGGCTAATATAGCTAATATAGACACTTACATCATCTGTTGTCGTCATTATAACACTTACATAAGACTTGTACAGTCATTTTGATAGTAGGCTCATATAGACACTTACATCATGTGAGTCCTCATTATAACACTTATATAAAGCTTTTAAAGTCATTTTGATAGTAGGCTAATACAGACACTTCCATTATGTGTTTTCTTCATTATAACACTCACATAGGACTTGTAGTCATTTTGATAGTAGGCTAATATAGACACTTCCATCATGTGTTTTCTTCATTATAACACTTACATAGGACTTGTAGTCATTTTGATAGTAGGCTAATATAGACACTTATATCATGTGTTGACTTCATTATAACACTTATATAAGACTTTTAAAGTCATTTTGATAGTAGGATAATATAGCTAATATAGACACTTACATCATGTGTTGCCTTCATTATAACACTTATATAAGATTTTTAAAGTCATTTTGATAGTAGGCTAATATAGCTAATATAGACACTTACATCATGTGTTGTCGTCATAACACTTATATAAGACTTTTGAAGTCATTTCGATAGTAGGCTAATATAGACACTTACATCATGTGTTGTCTTCATTATAACACTTATATAAAGCTTTTAAAGTCATTTTGATAGTAGGCTAATATAGACACTTACATCATGTGTTGCCTTCGTTATAACACTTATATAAGACTTTTGAAGTCATTTCGATAGTAGGCTAATATAGACACTTACATCATGTGTTGTCTTCATTATAACACTTACATAGGGCTTTTGAAGTCATTTTGATAGTAGGCTAGTATAGACACTTACATCATGTGCTGCCTTCATTATAACACTTATATAAGGCTTTTGAAGTCATTTTGATAGTAGGCTAATATAGACACATTACATCATTATAACACTTATATAAGACTTTTAAAGTAATTTTGATAGTAGGCTAATATAGCTAATATAGACACTTACGTCATGTGTTGCCTTCATTGTAACACTTATAGGCTTTTTATTTTTTTATTTCGATTTTTTTTGTGTATTTTTGGTCCAATATGGCTCTTTCAACGTTTTGGTAATTTAGTGGCAAATACTTGCGAGTCCCATCACTTCAAACTGAAGACTGACCCTTCATTCAGGTTTTAGCTCTCTGTGGACTTTAGACCGAGGCTCACAGAGATGTATCGCTGTCAGCTATCGCTTCACGCCTCTCCCCCTTTCACCTTCCACGCCGGGATTTATCGGACGACCCCGACGGCTCAATGTCGGCTAATTAATTACGGTATTCAGCCAATTAGTTGTCGAGCGGCAATGCGTGCGACGCCTTTGAATTGATCAGTCACTTCTCCGCTCGCCGCTTCCTTGGCTGTCGCGCCCCCTCGCAGGAGCGCAAGCAGGTAGCCATGACCTTCTTCAATAATTCACTCGCACAAACTCACCCAGAGACGCCCGCTGAGTGGCTTCTCCTATTTATGTCCGTTTGTCCCAAACCATGAAATAGTAAATGGTAAATAAAAACAGAATACAATGATTTGCAGATCCTTTTCAACTTATATTGTGGTATTTAAGGCTTCATAATGCGCCACACATTTTCAATGGGAGACAGGTCTGGACTACAGGCAGGCCAGTCTAGTACCTGCACTCTTTTACTATGAAGCCATGCTGTTGTAACACGTGGCTTGGCATTGTCTTGCTGAAATAAGCAGGGGCGTCCATGATAACGTTGCTTGGATGGCAACATATGTCGCTCCAAAACCTGTATGTACCTTTCAGCATTAATGGTGCCTTCACAGATGTGTAAGTTACCCATGTCTTGGGCACTAATACACCTCCATACCATCACAGATGCTGGCTTTTTGAACTTTGCGCCTATAACAATCCGGATGGTTCTTTTCCTCTTTGTTCCGGAGGACACGATGTCCACAGTTTCCAAAAACAATTTGAAAGACCAAAGAAGAAGCCACGCTGTTGTAACACATGCTGAATGTGGCTTGGCATTGTCTTGCTGAAATAAGCAGGGGCGTCCATGAAAAAGACAGCGCTTAGATGGGAGCATATGTTGTTCCAAAACCTGTATGTACCTGTCGGCATTAATGGTGCCTTCACAGATGTGTAAGTTACCCATGCCTTGGGCACTAATACACCCCCATACCATCACAGATGCTGGCTTTTGAACTTTGCGTCGATAGCAGTCTGGATGGTTCGCTTCCCCTTTGGTCCGGATGACACGATGTCGAATATTTCCAAAAACAATTTGAAATGTGGACTCGTCAGACCACAGAGCACTTTTCCACTTTGCATCAGTCCATCTTAGATGAGCTCGGGTGGCGTTTCCGGGTGTTGTTGATAAATGACTTTCGGTTTGCATAGTAGAGTTTTAACTTGCTCTTACAGATGTAGCGACGAACTGTAGTTACTGACAGTGGTTTTCTAAAGTGTTCCTGAGCCCGTGTGGTGATATCCTTTATACACTGATGTCGCTTTTTGACGCAGTACTGCCTGAGGGATCGAAGGTCCGTAATATCATCGCTTACGTGCAGTGATTTCTTCTGATTCTCCGAACCTTTTGATGATATTACAGACCGTAGATGGTGAAATCCCTCAATTCCTTGCAATAGCTCGTTGAGAAATTGTGTTCTTAAACTGTTCGACAATTTGCTCACGCGTTTGTTCACAAAGTGGTGACCCTCGCCCCATAACTTGTTTGTGAACGACTGAGCGTTTCATGGAAGCTGCTTTTACACCCAATCATGGCACCCACCTGTTCCCAATTAGCCTGTTCACCTGTGGGATGTTCCAAATAAGTGTTTTGATGAGCATTCCTCAACTTCCTCAGTCTTTTTTGCCACTCGTGCCAGCTTTTTTGAAACACGTCGCAGGCGTCAAATCCCGAATGAGCTAATATCTGCAAAAAAATAACAAAGTTTACCAGTTTAAACGTTAAATATCTTGTCTATTCAAGTGAATATAAGTCATATTTGCCAACCTTGAGACCTCCGATTTCGGGAGGTGGGGGGCGGGGCGGGGGGCGTGGTTGGGGACGTGGTTAAGAGGGGAAGAGTATATTTACAGCTCGAATTCACCAAGTCAAGTATTTCATATATATATATATATATATATATATATATATATATATATATATATATATATATATATATATATATATATATATATATATATATTAGAGATATTATCGGCCGATAAATGCGTTAAAATGTAATATCGGAAATTATCGGTATCGGTTTTTTTTATCGGTATCGTTTTTGTTGTTGTTTTTTTATTAAATCAATATTAAAAAAACAAGATACACTTACAATTACTGCACCAACCCAAAAAAAAGAAATACTTGACGAAATACTAAGTCAAGTATTTCATATATATATATATATATATAATATAAGAAATACTTGACGAAATACTACGTCAAGTATTTCATATATATATATATATATATATATATTTAAGAAATACTTGACTTCCAGTGAATTCTAGCTATAAATATATATTTCTTTTATTATATATATATATATATATATATATATATATATATATATATATATATATATATATATATATATATATATATATATATATATATATATATAAATAATAAATACTTGAATTTCAGTGTTCATTTATTTACACATATACACACACATAACACTCATCTACTCATTGTTGAGTTAAGGGTTGAATTGTCCATCCTTGTTCTATTCTCTGTCACTATTTTTCTAACCATGCTGAACACCCTCTCTGATGATGCATTGCTGTGTGGCACGTACAAAAGTGCTTTCATCAAATGCACTAGATGGCAGTATTGTCCTGTTTAAGAGTGTCACAACATTGCTGTTTACGGCAGACGAACTGCTTTACGGTAGACAAAAACGTGACTGCTGTTGTTGTGTGTTGTTGCCGCGCTGGGAGGACGTTAATGAAACTGCCTTTACAATAAACCCACATGAGAAACCAAGAACTCGCCCTCCATCATTCTACAGTTATAACATCATTGGGCAGGTACGCTGTTTATATTGTGGGTTAGGACTCGCCTGAATTTCGGGAGATTTTCGGGTGAAAATTTGTCCCGGGAGGTTTTCAGGAGAACCTCTGAATTTCGGGAGTCTCCCGGAAAATCCGGGAAGGTTGGCAAGTATGATATAAGTTGAAAAGGATTTGCAAATCATCATATTCTGTTTTTATTTACCATTTACACAACGTGCCAACTTCACCGATTTTGGGGGTTTTGTACACATTGTGACCCTTTTTCACCCCTACTAAGTACTTAAAAAAAGTGATTTGCTTTCCTTTTGTTGCTTACATCAGACAAAAACATCTCTGTAGTCTGTGAAGAGGAAGGATGCCTCTATGCTAATGAACAAGCAGTTTTTTTTTATAGTGCAACAATTAATCCTTGTTGTTTTGTTTTTTTTATTCTGCTGCAGTTGCAGTGTAGCCGTGCCACTGTGCTGATAAAAAAAAACTAAAGAAAAAAAAATGGCTCGTTTTCCCCTGGAACAAAGATGCATTTGTGCATAATAGGCTGCATGCGTGCCAGTGATTCACAAACAAGGCACCTGCAAGGAGTGTTTTTCCAGTCTGCAGAAATGCCTTATTAAAGTTGTTAGGTGGATAGATAGCGCCATTGATTGGCTTTATATTGAGTTATGGTGTGGACGGCACGAGGGTCTCACAGTAGCTTTTAACCACCCTCTACTGGTGAGAATGCATCATGACGTGAGCTCCTTCTCTCAAAGGGTATGTTCTTTTTTTTCCCCCCCCAGGATTACATTACTGACACACTTTCTTTCACTAGCTTTCTGTTGAATGGCTTTGAAAAAGGCTGACGTTTGTACTTAAGGCATTAAAAAAACAACAAGTACAACAAAACTATGTTTTCAGCACAAACCCGTTCAAGATTAGACAAACAAACAGTGTTCAGGGTTACAGAACAGGAACGCTGATGGGTCGCCACGAGGCGCCCCGTAAAAGATTAGAAAAAGGTAAAACGCTGGGGAAGAAGATGAGTAAAAAAATACAATCTAGACTGGGCTCCAAAGAGGGCCTAGTCTGGAGTGGGAAAAAACCTTCATGCCATGCACACATAAACATGTTGTATTTAAACGGGAGTTGGGGCCCTGGAGGTCAACTGCTGCTATGAAGCGCTGCCAGCCGTCCATCACCCCGAAGGGGAATCAAGCGGTGTTGAAGGCGTGGGGTGGGGGGAGTTGTGTTGTGTGTGTGTGTATATGCCCATTGTCTTGGGTGTGTTGATGTAACCACGTTAAACCCAGATTCCGATCTAACAAAGGTCTTAACTCATTCTCTTTCTATGCCACATCAATGTGGAATGCGCTCCCAACAGGCATACTTGCCAACCTTGAGACCTCCGATTTCGGGAGATGGGGTGGGGGTGGGGGGCGTGGTTGGGGCGGGGGCGTGGTTGGGGGCGTGGTTAAGAAGGGAGGAGTATATTTACAGCTAGAATTCACTAAGTCAAGTATTTCCTATATATATATATAGGAAATACTTGACTTTCAGTGAATTCTAGCTATATATATATATATATATATATATATATATATATATATATATCCATCCATCCATCCATCCATTTTCTACCGCTTATTCCCTTTTGGGGTCGCGGGGGCGCTGGAGCCTATCTCAGCTACAATCGGGCGGAAGGCGGGGTACACCCTGGACAAGTCGCCACCTCATCGCAGGGCCAACACAGATAGACAGACAACAATTCACACTCACATTCACACACTAGGGCCAATTTTAGTGTTGCCAATCAACCTATCGCCAGGTGCATGTCTTTGGAGTGTATATATATATATATATATATATATATATATATATATATATATATATATATATATATAAAATAAATACTTGAATTTCAGTGTTCATTTATTTCCACATATACACACACATAACACTCATCTACTCATTGTTGAGTTAAGGGTTGAATTGTCCATCCTTCTATTCTCTGTCACTATTTTTCTAACCATGCCGAACACCCTCTCTGATGATGCATTCTGCTTCGTCTCCTTGTTGTGTGCGCAGTTGTGCACTCTCTAAAAGCCCTAGACGTTAATGTCACATATGCATGTACAGTAATGATAAATGATAAATGGGTTGTACTTGTATAGCGCTTTTCTACCTTCAAGGTACTCAAAGCGCTTTGACACTACTTCCACATTTACCCATTCACACACACATTCACACACTGATGGAGGGAGCTGCCATGCAAGGCGCTAACCAGTAGATGGCAGTATTGTCCTGTTTAAGAGTGTCACAACATTGCTGTTTACGGCAGACGAACTGCTTTACGGTAGACGAAAACGTGACTGCTGTTGTTGTGTGTTGTTGCCGCGCTGGGAGGACGTTAATGAAACTGCCTTACAATAAACCCACATAAGAAACCAAGAACTCGCCCTCCATCATTCTACAATTATAACGTGATTGGGCAGGCACGCTGTTTATATTGTGAGAAAGAGGACGTGAAAACAGGCTGTCGACACGTCACTCAGGTCCGCCTGAATTTCGGGAGATTTTCGGGAGAAAATTTGTCCCGGGAGGTTTTCGGGAGATGCGCTGAATTTCGGGAGTCTCCCGGAAAATCCGGGAGGGTTGGCAAGTATGCCAACAGGTATAAAAGAAAGGGCATCTCTATCCTCCTTCAAAACCGCAATAAAAGTACACCTCCAGGTAACTCCAACCCTAAACTAACACCCTCCCCGGATTGTTAATAATCATATGTAAACTATCAAATGTAGATACTTTTCTTATGCCTTCTGATCTCTCACTCTCTCTCTATGTCCACTACTTGCTGTACATATCCTTACCAAGTCAGACCTACACTGTTTCAATATCCATTACTCTGTTCTCAATTGTTGATGACTGATGATAACAACCAAACCTAACCCCCACCCTCCACTCCCCGAATTGTAAATAATTCAATGTATACACCCTGATGATTATCTTGTGTGATGACTGTATTATGAGGATAGTATACATCTGATAGTATATATCTATATCATGAATCAATTTAAGTGGACCCCGACTTAAACAAGTTGAAAAACTTATTCGGGTGTTACCATTTAGTGGTCAGTTGTACGGAATATGTACTTCACTGTGCAACCTACTAATAAAAGTCTCAATCAATCAATCAATCAATCAATGTAGTGTCCATAGGCCTGGGGCCGTTCTGCATGCAAGCAAAAGTTCGACTCCAGGTGTCGTTGAGAAGGGAGGGAGGGAGGGCAAAAGCGTCCATCATTGAGGTGTCCTCGGGGGGATGTTTTCAGAACAGCCTGCTCCTGCGTCAAGCCCATTCGAGGGAGTCAAATCGGAGATTAGGATTTTTGTTTTTCCGCGAGCAGACATTACAATGGCTTGTCTGGTCTATTCGTTCAGGCTGGCCCCCATATCCAATTTTTCCCTTTCAACCAGCTTTTCCATGATGTGATCCATCTTGCGATTCAGTTCAGAAATCGCCCCAGTCTGTGATCCCACAGCCCGGCCCAAACCTTCCATTGCGACGAACAGCCTTTGGGCTCCTTGAATGGTTGCCATCGTCTTACGAATTTGACGATACACCAGAGCAATGCCCAGCCCAATCAGCAGGTGCCCCGCGATCCCGGTTCCAAATAGGTAGATGTCTTCCACGTCCTCGATGGAAAGGACTGAGAGGCACATGATTCTCCATTTATCCCAGGAATCTCTCACGTACCCCTCAGCAATGGTTCCATCAGGGAACCATTGAACCATTGAAAGGAATGAGTGATATTCCGTTCCTCCTTGTGTTGTTTTAGAGTCCAAGCGCATTTTTTTTTTCCCCCCGCAGGTGTATGAGCCGAGGCGTTATGCCCCGGGGAGACGTGCCGACAGTGCACTAGGCGGTCTCGAACCTTTTTATCCGTCGTCGCACCTGAGGAGGAGAGGCCTCCCCGCCCCCTCGCCGCCGCCACCAAGCCGAGACGTGCCGTCCTTTGACGCCATGTCCCTCACAGACAAACACAAAGTGAAGAGGCAGCGGCTGGACCGGATCTGCGAAGGTAAGAATCCCATTTTTTTGAGGGGTACACATCACGATGGAGTACAGTGGAACCTCAATTTACGTATTTAAACGGTTCCTGAACAGGGTTTGTTGTTAGAAAAGTTTGTATATTGAAGCAATTTTTTCCATAAGAAAGATGGCTTTCAGATAGAGATGTCCGATAATATCGGCTGATAAATGCTTTAAAATGTAATATCGGAAATTATCGGTATCGGTTTCAACCTCCCGATTTTCCCGGGACGAATTTCAGTGCCCCTCCCGAAAATCTCCCGGGGCAACCATTCTCCCGAATTTCTCCCGATTTCCACCCGGACAACATTATTGGGGGCGTGCCTTAAAGGCACTGCCTTTAGCGTCCTCTACAACCTGTCGTCACGTCCACTTTTCCTCCATACAAACAATATATGCGGCTTTTACACACACACACAAGTAAATGCAAGGCATACTTGATCAATAGCCATACAGGTCACACTGAGGGTGGCTGTATAAACAACTTTAACACTGTTACAAATATGCGCCACACTGTGAACCCACACCAAACATGAATGACAAACCCATTTCGGGAGAACATCCGCACCGTAACACAACATAAACACAACAGAACAAATACCCAGAATCCCTTGCAGCACTAACTCTTCCGGGACGCTACAATATAAACCCCCCGCTTCCCCCTATGATTTATTTTGGAAAACCTTGTTACATTGTTTAATACATCCAGCGGGGCATCACAACAAAATTAGGCATAATAATGTGTTCATTCCACGACTGTATATATCGGTATCGGTTGATATCGGAATCGGTAATTAAGAGTTGGACAATATCGGATATTGGCAAAAAAGCCATTATCGTACATCTCTAGTCTAAAGCTTTGTTTACACTGCACAATGACCCCGGACAGGACCTATTGGGGATCAATACCTATCGATCGCCATCATTTTCCTCCCGATACACAGCGTGTTGGTTACCATAGCAACCAGGTGTTGACCTCATCTGATGGCCGTACTGTAAATGTGGTTAGCGCTTTGCTCGTAGGAGGCTCCGCTTTTCGTGTCCCCTTAGATTGCGGGTTGGATGCCTTCAATTCCACTGCATGCTTAAAGATGCCATAAATTGCGGGTGTTGTTGTCATAGGCTTTAGATGGCAGTAGTGGGAGTGGGGCCCCTGTGCCATTGTGTGTTTGCACATGTCTATCAGACCGTGTCCTGAGGTAAAACACTCCACGCTGTCTGGCTCCCCAAGAGGGTTCTTTAAGCTGCTGGAACCTAGTGTGCGGAGGACTTGACTCCGGTGCTGGGAAATGAAGCCAGTGCCAGTCTGCGTTATGTGCATGATGAAAAAATGTGTCTGGGGGGGCCAATGTGTATGTGTGTATAAATGATATGTACACATTTAGCTGTAAAAATGTGCTGTATGTGGTTTGGGTCCCTTTTTTCCAGGAACACTAATACCAAAAGTCACAATGTCCGATAAGAGTTTTAAAAACGTTGTGACAGACCACCTAAAATAACCGGAATAGAATTATACAGTTTTTTTACTGAATGGGACACCCAAAATCTATATAAAAATAAAGAAAGTGGGATTTACAATATTAACTATGAACAATAAAACACTGAATATAAACAACATTTTAACTGTTGTAAAGAAAAAAACACTTTTAGATGAGAAAGATTATATAAAAACAATACAATAGAACAGAGCTGGGCAAATATTTTGACTCGGGGGCCATATTGAGAGAAAAAATGTGTCTGGGGGGGGGCCAAGGTGTATGTGTGTATAAATGATATGTACACATTTAGCTGTAAAAAAAATCTTTCTTGGGTCCCTTTTTTTCAGGAACACTAATACCAAAAGTCACAATGTCCGATAGAGTTCTAAAAACGTTAAGACAGACCACCTAAAAAAACGAAATGGAATTATACAGTTTTTTTTACTGAATAGGACACCCAAAATGTACATGAAAATAAAGAAAAGTGGGATTTACAATATTAACTATGAACAATAAAACACTGAATATTAACAACATTTTAACATGTAACATGCCTGGTATAAAGAAAAACACACTTTTAGATGAGAAATATTGTATAAAAACAATATAATGGAACAGAACTGGGCAAATATTTTGACTCGGGGGCCATATTGAGAAAAAAAATATGTCTGGGGGGCCAATGTGTATAAATGATACGTACACATTTAGCTGTAAAAATCTTTCTTGGGTCCCTTTTTTCAGGAACACTAATACCAAAAGTCACAATGTCCGTTATGACAGACCACCTAAAAAAACGGAATGGAATTATACAGTTTTTTACTGAATGGGACACCCAAAATGTACATTAAAATAAAGAAAGTGGGATTTACAATATTAACTATGAACAATAAAACACTGAATATAAACAACATTTTAACTGTTATAAAGAAAAACACTTTTAGATGAGAAATATTGTATAAAAACAATACAATAGAACAGAGCTGGGCAAATATTTTGACTCGGGGGCCATATTGAGAGAAAAAATGTGTCTGGGGGGCCAATGTGTATGTGTGTATAAATGATATGTACACATTTAGCTGTAAAAATCTGCTGTACAGTATGTGTGTTTGGGTCCCTTTTTTCCAGGAACACTAATACCAAAAGTCACAATGTCCGATAGAGTTCTAAAAACGTTATGACAGACCACCTAAAAAAAACGGAATGGAATTACCGTATTTTTCGGAGTATAAGTCGCACCTGCCAAAAATGCATAATAAAGAAGGAAAAAAACATATATATAAATCGCACTGGAGCCTGGCCAAACTATGAAAAAAACTGCGACTTATAGTCCGAAAAATACGGTATACAGTTTTTTACTGAATGTGACACCCAAAATCTATGTAAAAATAAAGAAAGTGGGATTTACAATATTAACTATGAACAATAAAACACTGAATATAAACAACATTTTAACATGTAACATGCCTGGTATAAAAAAAATGTATATTTTGTTGTTTTCTTACTGTACCGAAAATGAACCGAACCGGGACCTCTAAACCGAGGTACGTACCAAACCGAAACTTTTGTGTACCGTTACACCCCTATGTCAAAGTGGAGGCACATAAATAAGACCGCCCACAAAACAGTGCATCCTGAAGGGACGGTCAGCAAGCGGCTTGAAAATGGTCTGTAAAACGTAATCTATGCCAGTGTTTTTCAACCACTGTGCCGCGGCACACTAGTGTGCCGTGAGATACAGTCTGGTGTGCCGTGGGAGATGATCTAACTTCACCTATTTGGGGTAAAAAAATATTTTTTGCAAACCAGTAATTCTAGTCTGCAAATGATGTGTTGTTGTTGAGTGTCGGTGCTGTCTAGAGCTCGGCAGAGTAACCATGTAATACTCTTCCATATCAGTAGGTGGCAGCCGGTAGCTAATTGCGTTGTAGATGCAGGTAAAAGGGTGTCTAATGCTTAAACTTAAAAATAAACAAAAGGTGAGTTAGGGAAGGCTATGCAGAATTAAACTAAAACTGAACTGGCTACAAAGTAAACAAAAACAGAATGGTGGACGACAGCAAAGACTTACTGTGGAGCAAAGACGGCGTCCACAAAGTACATCCGAACATGACATGACAATCAACAATGTCCCCACAAAGAAGGATAAAAACAACTGAAATATTCTTGATTGCTAAAACAAAGTAGATGCGGGAAATATCGCTCAAAGGAAGACATGAAACTGCTACAGGAAAATACCAAAAAAAAGACAAAAAGCCACCAAAATAGGAGCACAAGACAAGAAGTAAAACACCACACACAGGAAAACAGCAAAAAAGTCCAAATACGTCAGGGCGTGATGTGACAGGTGGTGACAGTACACCTACTTTGAGACAAGAGCTATAATGATGCATGCTTGGTTAT
>NC_084586.2:10467500-10472500 GCF_033978685.3 Nerophis lumbriciformis | reverse complement strand
TGTATACGGCTATGCAAAAAAGGGGTACACAGCTATGTAAAAAAGGAGTATATGGCTATATAAAAATATATATACGGCTATATAGAAAGGTGTATATGGCTATGTAAAAAAGGTGTATACGGCTATGTATAAAAGGTGTATACGGCTATATAAAAAAGGTGTAAACGGCTATGTAAAAAAAGGTGTATACGGCTATGAAAAAAAGGTGTATACGGCTATGAAAAAAAAGTGTTTAGACTATGTAAAAAAGGTGTTAAGACTATGTAAAAAAATAATAATAATTAAGACTATGCAAAAAAGTGTTACGACTATGTAAAAAAAGTGTATATGGCTATGTAAAAAAGGTGTAAACGGCTATGTAAAAAAGGTGTATACGGCTATGAAAAAAAAGGTGTATACGGCTATGAAAAAAAGGTGTTAAGACTATGTAAAAAAGGTGTTAAGACTATGTAAAAAAAATAATAATTAAGACTATGCAAAAAAGTGTTACGACTATGTAAAAAAAAGTGTATACGGCTAAGTAAAAAAGGTGTATACGGCTATGTAAAAAAGGTGTATGAGGCTATGTAAAAAAGGTGTATGAGGCTATGTAAAAAAGGTGTATACGACTATATACAAAAAGGTGTATACGACTATGTAAAAAATTAGTTTTTACGGCTATATAAAAAGGTGTATTCGGCTATGTAAAAAACGGCTATGTAAAAAAGGTGTATACGGCTATGTATATAAAAAAGGTGTATACGACTATGTAAAAAAAGGTGTATGCGGCTATGTGAAAAAGGTGTATGCGGCTATGTAAAAAAGGTGTATACGGCTATGTAAAAAAGGTGTATACGGCTATGTAAAAAAAGTGTATACAGCAATGTAAAAAATATGTTACGACTATGTAAAAAAGGTGTATACGGCTATGTAAAAAAGGTGTATACGGCTATGTAAAAAAGGTGTATACGGCTATGTAAAAAAAGTGTATACAGCAATGTAAAAAATATGTTACGACTATGTAAAAAAGGTGTATACGGCTATGTAAAAAAGTGTTACAACCATGTAAAAAAGGTGTAAACGGCTATGTAAAAAAGTGTTACAACCATGTAAAAAAGTTGTATACGGCTATATAAAAAAGGTGTATGCGGCTATGTAAAAAAAGGTGTATACTGCTATGTAAAAAAAGGTGTATGCGGCTATGTAAAAAAAGGTGTATGCGGCTATGTAAAAAAGGTGTATACGGCTATGTAAAAAAGGTGTATACGGCTATATAAAAAAAGTGTATACGACTATGTAAAAAAGGTGTATACGGCTATGTAAAAAAGGTGTATACAGCTATGTAAAAAATATGTTACGACTATGTGAAAAAGGTGTATACAGCTATGTAAAAAAGTGTTACAACCATGTAAAAAAGGTGTATACGGCTATGTAAAAAAGTGTTACAACCATGTAAAAAAAAAGTGTATACGGCTATATAAAAAAAGATGTATATGTATATGTAAAAAAGGTGTATACGGCTATGTAAAAAAGGTGTATACGGCTGTGTAAAAAAGGTGTATATAACTATGTAAAAAATATGTTGCGACTATGTAAAAAAGGTGTATACGGCTATGTAAAAAGTGTTACAACCATGTAAAAAAAAGGTATATACGGCTATGTAAAAAAGTGTTACAACCATGTACAAAAGGTGTATACGGCTATATAAAAAAATATGTATACGTATATGTAAAAAAAAGTGTATACGGCTGTGTAAAAAAGGTGTATACGGTTATGTAAAAAAGGTGTATACGGCTATATAAAAAAAGATGTATACGTCTATGTAAAAAAGGTGTATACGACTATGTAAAAAAGGTGTATACGGCTGTGTAAAAAAGGTATATACGGCTATATAAAAAGGTGTATACGGTTATGTAACAAAGGTATATACGGCTATGTAAATAAGGTGTATACGACTATGTAAAAAAGGTGTATACGGCTATGTAAAAAAGGTGTATACAGCTATGTAAAAAAGGAGTATACGGCTATATAAAAAAGGTGTATACAGCTATGTAAAAAAGGTGTATACGGCTATGTAAAATTGGTGTTACTACCATGTAAAGATGTTCTCTAAGATCCGTTAATGAAATGCCTTCAAGTGCGCATACTTCGATGGGAGTGTTGTTTTATTTGAATGAAACTCCGCTACTGGAGCCAATCAAAGCAGCAGCTGTGAAGCGTTGATTGATTGAGAAGTTTATTGACATCTTAAAGAATTGTAATGCTTTAAAAAGGCAAATGGATGGCACAAAAGGCCAAAAGGCTTGTTTCCATGGTGGTGCCTGTCATGTGACCATTGATGTGCTTTGGACCGCATCCCGCCCGGCCTCAGGTCCCCGTCTCATGTTTTCATCCCAGTGCCTCAACCGGGCCGAGGGGGAGGACATTTGTGATCATTACTACTACTTTTACTTCCCCCCTTTGGCTTGGATTAGAGATGCTGTGATCTTGTTAGATAATGTTTTAATCAGATTGTTATTCATGACGGGTTACACTTGATGCTTGCGTAATTACCTCCATCAATTACTTAGGACTTGCAGCAGCACGTTTCCAGCAATATATTACATTATCGTGATACACCCTTAAGTCATCATTTGCAATGAAATGAATGTGAAATAGAGGGAATGGGATGCACAATGTAAAAAACCTATCGGGTTTTTCGGACTACAAGGCGCACTCAAAATAATGTAATTTCTAAAACATCGATAGTGCGACTTTTAACCTAATGTACGTATTTATTTTGGTTGCTATTTTATTTTTTGTACATGGTGTAATGATAAGTGTGACCAGTAGATGGCAGTCAAACATAAGAGATACGTGTGCACCGCAAGTTGACGCCTGTTCCATAAATGACGCTAGCAAGTAACCCGTAAGCAAGCAACACCAACACTTTGATGTTTCATTGAGAACGTAGAACATTACACACGGCGCTCAAAAAATATGTTCTAATGTTTCAGTACGACTTTGGTAAGCTACGAAGCCGCACCGCTTGATGGAATGTGGAGCATTACGGCTACCGTAGTCAGACGTACTGTGCTTCAACATATGGGTATTATTATGGGTATTATTACCCAAGTCAGTACGATTTTGGTAAGCTACCAATGCTGTGTAGCATTACGGCTACCGTAGTCAGACGTACTGTGCTTCAACATATGGGTATTATTACCTACGAAGCTACCTAATTAGCTACGAAAGCACCACCACTCGATGGAATGTGGAGCATTACAGCTACCGTAGTCAGACGTACTGTGCTTCAACTTTCGGGTATTATTATGGGTAAGCTACGAAGCCGCACCGCTCGATGGAATGTGGAGCATTACGGCTACCGTAGTCAGACGTACTGTGCTTCAACATATGGTATTATTGTGGGTATTATTGTGGGTATTATTACCAAAGTGAATACGGCTTTGGTAAGCTATGAAAGCACCACCGCTCGATGGAATGTGGAGCATTACGGCTACCGTATTCAGACGTACTGTGCTTCAACATATGGGTATTATTATGGGTATTATTACCAAAGTCTTACTTTGGTAAGCTACAAATGTTGTGTAGCATTACGGCTACCGTAGTCAGACGTACTGTGCTTCAACATATGGGTATTATTACCTACGAAGCTACCTATTTAGCTACGAAAGCACCACCGCTTGATGGAATGTGGAGTATTACAGCTACTGTAGTCAGACGTACTGTGCTTCAACATTCGGGTATTATTATGGGTATTATTACCTAAGCCAGTACGACTTTGGTAAGCTACGAAGCCGCACCGCTTGATGGAATGTGGAGCATTACGGCTACCGTAGTCAGACGTACTGTGCTTCAACATATGGGTATTATTACCTACGAAGCTACTTATTTAGCTACGAAAGCACCACCGCTTGATGGCATGTGGAGTATTACGGCTACCGTAGTCAGACGTACTGTGCTTCAACATTCGGGTATTATTATGGGTATTATTACCAAAGTCAGTACGGCTTTGGTAAGCTATGAAAGCACCACCGCTCGATGGAATGTGGAGCATTACGGCTACCGTAGTCAGACGTACTGTGCTTCAACATACAGGTATTATTATGGGTATTATTACCAAAGTCAGTACGACTTTGGTAAGCTACGAAGACGCACCGCTCGATGGAATGTGGAGCATTACGGCTACCGTAGTCAGACGTACTGGGCTTCAACATTTAGGTAGTATTATGGGTATTATTACCAAACTCAGTAAGACTGTGGTAAGCTACGAATGCTGTGTAGCATTTTGGCTACCGTAGTCAGACGTACTGTGCTTCAACATATGGGTATTATTACCTACGAAGCTACCTAATTAGCTACGAAAGCACCACCACTCGATGGAATGTGGAGCATTACAGCTACCAAAGTCAGACGAACTGTGTTTCAACATTCGGGTATTATTATGGGTATTATTACCAAAGTCAGTACGACTTTGGTAAGCTACGAAGCCGCACCGCTCGATGGAATGTGGAGCATTACGGCTACCGTAGTCAGACGTACTGTGCTTCAACATATTGGTATTATTATGGGTATTATTACCATACTGACTTTGGTAAGCTACGAAGCCGCACCGCTCGTTGGAATGTGGAGCATTACGACTACCATAGTCAGACGTACTGTGCTTCAACATATGGTATTATTGTGGGTATTATTGTGGGTATTATTACCAAAGTCAGTACGACTTTGGTAAGCTACAAAGTTGCACCGCTTGATGGAATGTGGAGCATTACGGCTACCATAGTCAGACGAACTGTGCTTCAACATTCGGGTATTATTATGGGTATTATTACCAAAGTCAGTACGACTTTGGTAAGCTACGAAGCCGCACCGCTCGATGGAATGTGGAGCATTACGGCTACCGTAGTCAGACGTACTGTGCTTCAACATATGGTATTATTGTGGGTATTATTGTGGGTATTATTACCAAAGTGAGTACGGCTTTGGTAAGCTATGAAAGCACCACCGCTCGATGGAATGTG
>NC_084586.2:10442500-10462500 GCF_033978685.3 Nerophis lumbriciformis | reverse complement strand
GCACGGCAAGCAATGGCGGCAGTTTGTTCCCGCAGACGAGCGAGCTAAACCCCCTGGATGTCTTGGCTCACACCGCTTCTACCGTCCCTTAATCCACCGAAGATAATCAAGAGAAGAATATCGACCCTAGCTTCCCTGGCCTGCTGACATCAGCTTTCAGGAAAAGAGAGCGGATGAGGGTATGTCTACAGAATATATTAATTGATGAAAACTTTATTCATTACTTGTGGTTTTACGTAAATTATTATACATAAACTGTGTTTACCAATAAATTAGCTTAAAAACATTACAACACTTAAAAACAAACATACCAATCGTTGGTTAGAAGGCGATCGCCGAATTCGTCCTCGCTTTCTCCCGTGTCGCTGGCTGTCGTGTCGTTTTCGTCGGTTTCGCTTGCATACGGTTCAAACCGATATGGCTCAATAGCTTCAGTTTCTTCTTCAATTTCGCTTAAGCCGCTGAAATCCGAGTCTGAATCCGAGCTAATGTCGCTACCTTGCTGTTCTATCCGCCATGTTTGTTTGTATTGGCATCACTATGTGACGTCACAGGAAAATGGACGGGTGTATATAACGATGGTTAAAATCAGGCACTTTAAAGCTTTTTTTAGGGATATTGCGTGATGGGTAAAATTTTGAAAAAAACTTCGAAAAATAAAATAAGCCACTGGGAACTGATTTTGAATGGTTTTAACCCTTCTGAAATTGTGATAATGTTCCCCTTTAACAATTGTAGAGCTTGACGATACAGCAATAAATGGTAAATAGGTTATACTTGTATAGCGCTTTTCTACCTTCAAGGCACTCAAAAGCACTTTGACACTATTTCCTAGGGGTGTAACGGTACACAAAAATTTCGGTTCGGTACGTACCTCGGTTTAGAGGTCACGGTTCGGTTCATTTTCGGTACAGTAATAAAACAACAAAATATAATTTTTTTTTGTTATTCACCAAATTTGTAAACAATGGCTTTATCCTTTTAACATTGGGAACACTATAATAATTCTGCCCACGTTAATCCACATTAAACTGCCTCAAGTTGTTGCTCAGATTAAATAAAATGACAAAACTTTTCTTTTACGTATAAAAAGTGCAACATTAAAGGCCTACTGAAATGCGATTTTCTTATATAAACGGGGATAGCAGGTCCATTCTATGTGTCATACTTGATCATTCCGCGATATTGCCATATTTTTGCTGAAAGGGTTTAGTAGAGAACATCGATGATAAAGTTCGCAACTTTTGGTCGCTGATAAAAAAGCCTTGCCTGTACCGGAAGTAGCAGACGATATGCGCGTGACATCACAGGTTGTGGAGCTCCTCACATCCGCACATTGTTTACAATCATGGCCACCAGCAGCGAGAGCGATTCGGACCGAGAAAGCGACGATTTCCCCATTAATTTGAGCGAGGATGAAAGATTCGTGGATGAGGAAAGTGAGAGTGAAGGACTAGAGGGCAGTAGGAGCGATTCAGATAGGGAAGATGCTGTGAGAGGCGGGTGGGACCTGATATTCAGCTGGGAATGACTAAAACAGTAAATAAACACAAGACATATATATACTCTATTAGCCACAACACAACCAGGCTTATATTTAATATGCCACAAATTAATCCCGCATAACAAACACCTCCCCCCCTCCCGTCCATATAACCCGCCAATACAACTCAAATACCTGCACAACACACTCAATCCCACAGCCCAAAGTACCGTTCACCTCCCTAAAGTTCATACAGCACATATATTCCCCCAAAGTTACGTACGTGAGACTTTTTGAGACTTTTATTAGTAGGTTGCACAGTGAAGTACATATTCCGTACAATTGACCACTAAATGGTAACACCCGAATAAGTTTTTCAACTTGTTAAAGTCGGGGTCCACTTAAATTGTTTCATGATACAGGTATAAACTATCATATATATACTATCATCATAATACAGTCATCACACAAGATAATCATCAGGGTGTATACATTGAATTATTTACGTGACATGCACAAAGCGGCACGCACGTACGGACAAGCGATCAAATGTTTGGAAGCGTACTCACGGTACCGTGTCTGCGTATCCAACTCAAAGTCCTCCTGGTAAGAGTCTAAGTTGTCCCAGTTCTTTACAGGCCAATGGTAAAGATTGACTGTCATCTTTCGGGAATGTAAACAATGAAACACCGGCTGTGTTTGTGTTGCTGCAGTCGGCCGCAATACACCGCTTCCCACCTACAGCTTTCTTCTTTGCTGTCTCCACTGTTCATTGAACAAATTGCAAAAGATTCACCAACACAGATGTCCAGAATACTGTGGAATTTTGCGATGAAACAGACGACTTAATAGCTGGCCATCATGCTGTCGGTACACCTCCAAACCGAACCGAAACCCCAGTATCGAAACGGTTCAATACAAATACACGTACCGTTACACCCCTACTATTTCCACATTCACCCACATTATGCCGCTAAGAAAAGGCATTGAAGCTTAGGGAAGGCTATGCAGAACGAAACTAAAACTGAACTGGCTGCAAAGTCAACAAAAACAGAATGCTGGACGACAGCAAAGACTTACTGTGGCGCAAAGACGGCGTTCCACAATGTACATCCGAACATGGGTTGTACTTGTATATCGCTTTTCTACCTTCAAGGTACTCAAAGCGCTTTGACACTATTCCCACATTCACCCACATTATGCCGCTAAGAAAAGGCATTGAAGCTTAGGGAAGGCTATGCAGAACGAAACTAAAACTGAACTGGCTGCAAAGTCAACAAAAACAGAATGCTGGACGACAGCAAAGACTTACTGTGGCGCAAAGACGGCGTTCCACAATGTACATCCGAACATGGGTTATACTTGTATAGCGCTTTTCTACCTTCAAAGTACTGAAAGCGCTTTGACACTATTCCCACATTCACCCACATTATGCCGGTAAGAAAAGGCATTGAAGCTTAGGGAAGGCAATGCAGAACGAAACTAAAACTGAACTGGCTTCAAAGTAAACAAAAACAGAATTCTGGACAACAGCAAAGACGGCGTCCACAATGTACATCCGAACATGGGTTATACTTGTATATCGCTTTTCTACCTTCAAGGTACTCAAAGTGCTTTGACACTATTCCCACATTCACCCACATTACGCCGCTAAGAAAAGGCATTGAAGCTTAGGGAAGGCTATGCAGAACGAAACTAAAACTGAACTGGCTGCAAAGTCAACAAAAACAGAATGCTGGACGACAGCAAAGACTTACTGTGGTGCAAAGACGGCGTCCACAATGTACATCCGAACATGGGTTATACTTGTATATCGCTTTTCTACCTTCAAGGTACTCAAAGTGCTTTGACACTATTCCCACATTCACCCACATTATGCCGCTAAGAAAAGGCATTGAAGCTTAGGGAAGGCTATGCAGAACGAAACTAAAACTGAACTGGCTGCAAAGTAAACAAAAACAGAATGCTGGACAACAGCAAAGACTTACTGTGGAGCAACGACGGCGTTCCACAATGTACATCCGAACATGGGTTATACTTGTATTGCGCTTTTCTACCTTCAAGGTTCTGAAAGCGCTTTGACACTATTCCCACATTCACCCACATTATGCCGGTAAGAAAAGGCATTGAAGCTTAGGGAAGGCAATGCAGAACGAAACTAAAACTGAACTGGCTTCAAAGTAAACAAAAACAGAATTCTGGACGACAGCAAAGACTTACTATGGCGCAAAGACGGCGTCCACAATGAACATCCGAACATGGGTTATACTTGTATATCGCTTTTCTACCTTCAAGGTACTCAAAGCGCTTTGACACTATTCCCACATTCACCCACATTATGCCGCTAAGAAAAGGCATTGAAGCTTAGGGAAGGCTATGCAGAACGAAACTAAAACTGAACTGGCTGCAAAGTCAAGAAAAACAGAATGCTGGACGACAGCAAAGACTTACTGTGGAGCAAAGACGGCGTCCACAATGTACATCCGAACATGGGATATACTTGTATAGCGCTTACTCAAAACGCTTTGACACTATTTCCACATTCACCCATTCACACACACATTCACACACTGTGTCTTGCTCAAGGACACAACAACGGACGTGACGAGGTTAGTAGAAAATGGAGATCGAACCAGGAACCCTCAGGTTGCTGGCACAGCCACTCTCCCTACTACGCCACGCCGTCCCCAATAATATTATCACAATTGATATTTTCATATTATACAATCTCGATTAATATACCGTATTTTCCGGACCATAGGGCGATTTTCGATCTTTTTTCATATATAAAAAGAGGCCCATTAAAGGGGTCATATTATGATTTTTTTTTTCTAAATGTAAAACACTTCCTTGTACCACTGATATTTTTTGCAAACCAGTAATTATAGTCTGCAAATGATGTGTTGTTGTTGAGTGTCGGTGTTGTCTAGAGCTCTGCAGAGTAACCGTGTAATACTCTTCCATATCAGTAGGTGGCAGCCGGTAGCTAATTGCTTTGTAGACGTGGGAAACAGCGGTAGGCAGTGTGCAGGTAAAAAAGTGTCTAATGCTTAAACCAAAAATAAACAAAAGGTGAGTGGAAAATATGGTTTTACTGTTTTAAATTAAAATGATAGAAAAACCACAATTAATAACTGCACTTTTGATAAACTCATGGACTGACTGGCGCCATTAAGAAAAGGCAAACCTAATCTAAAATAGTACAAACATATTGCAGTCTGAGCAACTGAGATATTCAATTGTGCACACTAAACCTACAAGCTGTGCTCTCTTAGAACAGAGTGATCGTGCTTTACTCACAGGTGTTTTTACGGCGTGTTCAAGGACCACTGAATAGAGTAGGACAATGCCCGCCAGAAAATAATAAGTAATAATAATAGATTGTATCTGTTACGTACTTTTCATTTGAATAGCTCTTAAAGTGCGACAGTACAGATCATTGTTTAAAATAACCAAAGATTAGCCATTAAAGCGGATAAACTACCAAGACTAAAACACTATCAACACAAACCACGGAAAATACCTTGGCTGAAATGACTGCTAAAACAGCGACTTCATTTCCCTTGCATTTGTTATGACCTAGTTAATTGATCCCAATTTGTTCCAGTGGCTTGTTTTGCAAAATAAGTCACTCTTATGCCGTGATTGCATCACTGAAAAGAAGAAGCCGAGGCACGACAGGCGTTCTAACCTAGTCGACACACAAAGTGATTCCTGTCAAACAATAAATTTAGCCCGTCTCTTTCAAGCTGTCGCTTCCAGACTATGTCTCAAGAGACTTGTCTTTAAAAAAAAAAAAACTCCCCCCCCCCCCCCCCCACCGACCCCCTTCTGTCTCTTTTATTATGTAGAAATATCCGAATGCAGCTGGGATAGGCTCCAGCCATACCCCCCTCGGCGTCCCCGAAAGGGACAAGCGGTATAAAATGGATGGATGGATTGAGGTTATGGTTACAGTTACCTATATGCTACATCACATAATTCCAGTTTATCATTACAAAATTTTCGTAATTTTAAATGTTTTAATGTGGTTGGCTGTTTTTTTTATAATATCCACAAAGTTCAGTGAGCAGGTTGTGTTATGTGTAACCGTTTGTGTTGAATTTTTGCGCTGGTTGAATTATTTTTCTGCGCCATGACTAAGGAAGGTTGTTTGGATTGGGTCATATAAGTAAATGTTGCGCATCGGGTATCTAGGAAGTACACTCCATGGTCACTGGCCTGAGTCATTCACATTGTAAATGTCCATGTGTTGATGTTTTGCGCTGGTTGAAATTTTTTCTGTGCCATGACTAAGGAAGGTTGTTTGGATTGGGTCATATAAGTGAATGTTGCACATGGGGTATATAGGAAGTACACTCCGTGGTCAGTGGCCTGAGTCATTCACGTTGTTAATGTCCATGTGTTGACTTTTTGTGCTGGTGTAACTTTTTTCTGCGCCATGACTAAGGAAGGTTGTTTGGATTGGGTCATATAAGTAAATGTTGCGAATGTGGTATCTAGGAAGCACACTCCATGGTCACTGGCCTGAGTCATTCACGTCGTGAATGTCCGTGTGTTGACTTTTTGCGCTGGTTAAATTTTTTTTCCTGCGCCATGACTAAGGAAGGTTGTTTAGATTGGGTCATATAAGCAAATGTTGCACATGTGGTATCTAGGAAGTACACTCCATGGTCGCTGGCTTGAGTCGTTCACGTTGTAAATGTCCATGTGTTGACTTTTTGCGACGATTGAATTTTTTTTCCTGCGCCATGACTAAGGAAGGTTTTTTGGATTGGGTCATATAAGTAAATGTTGCGCATGTGGTATGTGGGAAGCACACTTCATTGTCCCTGACCTGAGTCTTTTACATTGTGAATGTCCATATGTTGACGTTTTGTGCTGGTTATTTTTTTTCCTACGCCATGACTAAGGAAGGTTGTTTGGATTGGGTCATATAAGTGAATGTTGCGCATGTGGTATCTAGGAAGTACACTCCATGGTCGCTGACTTGAGTCGTTCACGTTGTAAATGTCCATGTGTTGACTTTTTGCGACGATTGAATTTTTTTTCCTTCGCCATGACTAAGGAAGGTTGTTTGGATTGGGTCATATAAGTAAATGTTGCGCATGTGGTGTCTAGGAAGTACACTCCATGGTCGCTGGCTTGAGTCGTTCACATTGTAAATGTCCATTTGTTGACTTTTTGCGCTGGTTATTTTTTTTCTGTGCCATGACTAAGGAAGGTTGTTTGGGTTGGGTCATATAAGTAAATGTTGCACATGTGGTATCTAGGAAGTACATTCCATGGTCAGTGGACTGAGTCGTTCACGTTGTGAATGTCCATGTGTTGACTTTTTGCGCTGGTTGAATTGTTTTTCTGCGCCATGACTAAGGAAGGTTGTTTGGATTGGGTCATATAAGTAAATGTTGCACATGTGGTATCCAGGAAGTACACTCCATGGTCGCTGACTTGAGTCGTTCACGTTGTAAATGTCCATTTGTTGACTTTTTTCGCTGGTTATTTTTTTTCTGTGCCATGACTAAGGAAGGTTGTTTGGATTGGGTCATATAAGTAATTGTTGCACATGTGGTATCTAGGAAGTACACTCCATGGTCACTGGCCTGAGTCATTCATGTTGTAAATGTCCATGTGTTGATGTTTTGCGCTGGTCAAATTTTTTTCTGTGCCATGACTAAGGAAGGTTGTTTGGATTGGGTCATATAAGTGAATGTTGCACATGGGGTATATAGGAAGTACACTCCGTGGTCAGTGGCCTGAGTCGTTCACGTTGTTAATGTCCATGTGTTGACTTTTTGCGCTGGTTTAACTTTTTTTCTGCGCAATGACTAAGGAAGGTTGTTTGGATTGGGTCATATAAGTAAATGTTGCGCATGTGGTATCTAGGAAGCACACTCCATGGTCACTGGCCTGAGTCATTCACGTCGTGAATGTCCGTGTGTTGACTTTTTGCCCTGGTTACATTTTTTTTCCTGCGCCATGACTAAGGAAGGTTTTTTGGATTGGGTCATATAAGTGAATGTTGCGCATGTGGTATGTAGGAAGCTCACTTCATTGTCCCTGGCCTGAGTCATTTACATTGTGAATGTCCATCTGTTGACTTTTTGCGATGGTTGAATTTTTTTTGCTGCGCCATGACTAAGGAAGGTTGTTTGGATTGGGTCATATAAGTAAATGTTGCACATGTGGTATCTAGGAAGTACAGTCCATGGTCAGTGGACTGAGTCGTTCACGTTGTGAATGTCCATGTGTTGACTTTTTGCGATGGTTGAATTTTTTTTCCTGCGCCATGACTGAGGAAAGTTGTTTGTATTGGGTCATATAAGTAAATGTTGCGCATTTGGTATCTCGAAAGTACACTCCATGGTCGCTGGCTTGAGTGGTTCACTTTGTAAATGTCCATGTGTTGACTTTTTGCGACGATTTAATTTTTTTTCCTGCGCCATGACTAAGGAAGGTTGTTTGGATTGGGTAATATAAGTAAATGTTGCGCATGTGGTATCTCGGAAGTACACTCCATGATCACTGGCCTGAGTCATTTACATTGTGAATGTCCATGTGTTGACTTTTTGCGCTGGTTAAATTGTTTTGCCTGCGCCATGACTAAGGAAGGTTGTTTGGATTGGGTCATATAAGTAAATGTTGCGCATGTGGTATCTAGGAAGTACACTCCTTTGTCACTGGCCTGAGTCATTCACGTTGTGAATGTCCATGTGTTGACTTTTTGCGCTGGTTGAATTTTTTTTCCTGCGCTGTGACTAAGGAAGGTTGTTTGGATTGGGTAATATAAGTAAATGTTGCGCATGTGGTATCTCGGAAGTACACTCCATGGTCAGTGGCCTGAGTCATTTACATTGTGAATGTCCATGTGTTGACTTTTTGCGCTGGTTGAATTTTTTTTTCTGCGCCATGACGAAGGAAGGTTGTTTGGATTGGGTCATATAAGTAAATGTTGCGCATGTAGTATCTAGGAAGTACACTCCATGGTCGCTGGCTTGAGTCGTTCACGTTGTGAATGTCCATGTGTTGACTTTTTGCGCTGGTTTAATTTTTTTTCCTGCGCCATGACTAAGGAAGGTTGTTTGGATTGGGTCATATAAGTAAATGTTGCGCATGTGGTATCTAGGAAGTACATTCCATGGTCAGTGGACTGAGTCGTTCACGTTGTAAATGTCCACGTGTTGACTTTTTGCGACGATTGAATTTTTTTTCCTTCGCCATGACTAAGGAAGGTTGTTTGGATTGGGTCATATAAGTAAATGTTGCAAATGGGGTATCTAGGAAGTACCCTCGATGGTCACTGGCCTGAGTCATTCACGTTGTAAATGTCCATTTGTTGACTTTTTGTGCTGTTTTTTTTTTTTTTTTTTCCTGTGCCATGACTAAGGAAGGTTGTTTGGATTGGGTCATATAAGTAAATGTTGCACATGTGGTATGTATGAAGTACACTGCAGGGTAATTCCATGTCAGATATTTACATTTAATATGTAAACACCGACCTGGCCTGATTGCTTGTTGAACGGTGCCGACTCACGGGCCAAACTGAAGACGCAGTTGGCCTGCGGGCCGTAGTTTGGACACCCCTGCATTGGCCAAACGGTCAATGACTTAAAGACATGTTGCTCCAATGTGCGACTGCAAATAGGTTTATCTGTTTTTCAACCAGTCTAGTATTTTACACACATGGGCTTGTCAATCACTTAAGGGTGCGTACCAAGTTTGCTGAGATTTCGCCAAACACCTTAACTTTACCGTGCGTGCTTTGCATAGTGCTTTGAAATTTCACGTCGATCCGACTTACGGGGGTCAACAACGCCACCATGTGGTGTATTTGTCAGGAAAATAATAGCACAGGCATCACAGAAGTGTGTAGTGTTTCAAAAAAAGAAGATAGCTTATCCACATCATAACATTATCTAAGAACAGTGGTTCTCAATTAGTTTGGCATGCCCTCTTTGGGGAAATTCACCATCCCCCCGAATTGAAATACCATTGACAACCTGAAAATATTTCATTTATCTTTACGTGCCAATTGAGTTGTGGACTAGCACTTGCTAACAAGAGCTTATTCTACTTAAGGGTATACTGTATCTTCATTACCTACCTTATTCCTGGTAAACCCAGGGGCTACGTCTACTTAGTCATATGTCTTGGTCAGCTTGTTGATTAATTTGAGCACTGCTGCCACCTGTCTGGAGGATTGTGCATCACCAATTATGAAAGAGTCTACCTGCCTCTCTCTCAAGGCCAACCTGACACTTTACCGTGACCCAAAGGGGGCTCTGCCCCATTATTAGAGAAGCCCTGACTTCAACCAATTTTGATGATCCAACCTATACATCAAAAAAGTTAACTTTACTCCAGGGTTCGTCAGCAGCTTACGATCTGGTCCAGTGTTGTCACAGGGAGCAAAAGGATTTAAGAGGGTTTTAGTGTGCTAGTAATCCCCTTGTGGCAACTTGCGTGGATGACTGCCTTCCCCAATGGTCTGCTTGGATTAGTGTGTCTCGGTCTTCCCAGCATTGTCCTGCATGTGTTTTATCCCAATTTCTTGGATAGCCTGTCCTTGTTTGCACAAGCATTAACCCCGCTAAAGTTTGAAAGTGCCTCATCCCAAAGGTGGTGTTTTTAAAATGTTAATTTGCATTGTTGTGCCTTTCTAATCCTCTAAAGTTACAAGGGATTAATTATTTAGTCTGGAACCAGCAGGGAGCTACATGATAGCATAGATTTAAAGATGAAGGTAGAAGGGGGGACCTGGAACTGCAGATCAGGTGATGCTTGTATCCACTCCTCCCTTTTTGATAGGCGTTAGTGTAATTGGAGACTTGAAACGCAACACTTAGATCTATTTTCCACTCCTATAGTTAGGTGTCCTATTTTGTCTTCACTCATGCCTAACTCAAGCGAGCGGTTGTGTTTTGGTGGCTCTCTGGACCAGGGCGGTCTAGAATGGATTGAAGGCCAGATAGACAAAGCTGCAAGTCGTTGCCACTACTGTGGTACCATTGCTGACCCTCGGACTTCCTTGGCATTGACTGGAGGAGAAGGTGGACGAGGCTTTCCACATCACCTGGATCTTGAGGTTCAGGGACAGGGACAGCAAGTCATGAGGAAACCTCATCTCAACAACAACAACCTTTACCTGGGCTCTGGACCACTTCATGGTTACATCCAGGCTGACGGCAGCTTAAATGGCCAGCCACCCAAAGAAGAGTCGGGGTTTTATAGGGACAACCAGCACCTGCTCTCAAGATCACCCTTGCATTATGGGCCCGGCATGACCGGGTTGAGGCCTTCTTGGGATCAAGCACAGGGAAGGGCCATACCTACTGTACAAGCCTCGAGTTCTACACCTATCCCCATGCCTCATCCCCCACCACCTCCTCCCCCGCCACCTCCTCCTCTTCCTGTTCATGAGCTGAGCCGTTTGTACAGGGAAACTCTGGGATCTAAGATTATCTTGGACGCGCAGCGTATTGCAGGCAGCTCTCCTTCTTCTGCAGTCTACGGACCTCAGACCTCTCTTTCTACTTATGCTGCTGAGCAACCATCTGTCTCTGCTCAACAAACATTAAACAATTTCAGCAGTTTTTCCTTGGATCCACGTCAGTCAGCTGCCACCAGTTCCGTGGTGGACCCAGCTTCTCAGGGAATGGACGGAGCTCTCCCTCGTGCTTATGGGGCGGTAGCCTCCCACAGACTTCCTTATGACCCCAGCTATGATCCCAGCTCAGCCATGATGGCTGCCACAGCTGGCATGTCCTCCAACTTGCCTCCTCACCATCCCAGCGCCACAGACCCCAAGAAGATGGTGGACCCTTCCTTTTTGGCCCTTTTACGAGCAGAAGGTCTGGCTGAGAGCACCATCACCCTCCTGCTGCAACATGGGTTTGATTCCTCCCCCATGCTGGGGATGATGGAGGACCATGACATTCGCTCCGTAGCCCCAAACTTGGCTCAGGCCCGCCTTCTTTCCCGTATGGTGCTCGGTTACAAGACCGGCGGGGCTGCGACTCGCACCCGATCCAACAGCTTCGGCCATTGCAATGACTTTTACGTGCAGCCCCAAGGTTTGAGCATGGATCCGGGTCTGATGCAGCAACCTCCCAACGCTATTCAAACCGTATCCCCCAGAATGGGAGAGTTTCTCGGAAGAAGACCCAGCACCGCTCCATCCCAACACCTGCTGGAAACCGCCACCTATCCAGGATCTCGGCCCCTGGCAACTGGAGCGTTCCCAGTCAGCCCTGTAGGATACAGCAATGCTGTGACACAGGGAAGACCCTTCTCTATGTACAACGCCCACACTGGTTTAGCCATGTCTGCTCTTGGCCAACAGCCTCCGCGCGCCCCGGGCACCCCTGGAGCTGCCCCCAAAACCTTCTCCGGGTCTTACTCACCTATGGAGCTTATGAAACGGGCCCCCAACCTTCCTCCAGCGTCCCCGATCGCGGCTCCGAGCCCCCTCCACAGCCCACAACTTCTACGGAAAGGGATGAGTGTTGCTCCTGAGAATAACATCGCCCCCGCGAATTCTTCCTCCAGTCTCCAAGCGCAGAGCTTTAACAACAACAACAACAAGCTGGTCGGGCGGCGCACTGGTCCACCTGTCATCGTCTCTACCATGACCACCACGCCTGACACAAGTAATGTTTACCCTCTTTTATCGCATTGCCAGCTTTACTTTGACAGTTCTCAATTATTTAGTCTAGTGAGCAACCAACCGGTTTCAGGATTTTCGTGAAAATCTATTCACAAATTCATAAAAACTCTGCATTTTTTTGTAGACTTAACCAAAAGGTTAAGTCAAAAACAGAACATCCAACTTATTTCCCCCGAGGTACACATTGCTGTCACTCTATTTTACGCCGCACTCTCTCCTAATCGGGTGCTTAACCGCCTTCAAATCCAATCAGCCTAATTGGATCCACGCTTCTATAGGCTATTATAGGAATCTGTTTTTATAGACACCTTGCCGGTTTGCAGTCGCCTTGCTGTTAAAGTCACAAGTCGTTTGCCGGTTGTTTGTCACGTCGGTGACATTAGAACTCAACTACCACTTCTTTCTTTTAAAAATGTATTAAATACATGTTTTTATTTTTGCTTTTATTGACCTGCAAAAACAGGTTTTAGCATGCAATTTTCTTCATGGCCATTGAGTTAAACACTTAAACACTATTTTTTTTTTATCCATCTTTCATAATTGCTACTAGTGTTGTCCCGGTACCAATATTTTGGTACCCGTACCAACATGCATTTTGATCCTATTCAGTACTTTTCGATACTTTTCTAAATAAAGGGGACCACAAAAAATCAGCACCTCCAAGTCCGAGTCCATGGTTCTCGCCCGGAAAAGGGTGGAGTGCCATCTCCGGGTTGGGGAGGAGATCTTGCCCCAAGTGGAGGAGTTCAAGTACCTCGGAGTCTTGTTCACGAGTGAGGGAAGAGTGGATCGTGAGATCGACAGGCGGATCGGTGCGGCGTCTTCAGTAATGCGGACGCTGTATCGATCCGTTGTGGTGAAGAAGGAGCTGAGCCGGAAGGCAAAGCTCTCAATTTACCGGTCGATGTACGTTCCCATCCTCACCTATGGTCATGAGCTTTGGGTTATGACCGAAAGGACAAGATCACGGGTACAAGCGGCCGAAATGAGTTTCCTCAGGGGCTCTCCCTTAGAGATAGGGTGAGAAGCTCTGTCATCCGGGGGGAACTCAAAGTAAAGCCGCTGCTCCTCCACATGGAGAGGAGCCAGATGAGGTGGTTCGGGCATCTGGTCAGGATGCCACCCGAGCGCCTCCCTAGGGAGGTGTTTAGGGCATATCCGACCGGTAGGAGGCCACGAGGAAGACCCAGGACACGTTGGGAAGACTATGTCTCCCAGCTGGCCTGGGAACGCCTCGGGATCCCCCGGGAGGAGCTGGACGAAGCGCCCGGGGAGAGGGAAGTCTGGGCTTCCCTGCTTAGGCTGCTGCCCCCGCGACCCGGCCTCGGATAAGCGGAAGAAGACGAATGGATGGATGGACAAAAAATTGCATTATTGGCTTTATTTTAACAAAAAATCTTAGGGTACATTAAACTTATGTTTCCTATTGCAAGTTTGTTCTTAAATAAAATAGTGAACATACTGGACAACTTGTCTTTTAGTATTGTACTCAGTGGCCTAGTGGGTAGAGTGTCCGCCCTGAGATCGGTAGGTCATGAGTTCAAACCCTGGCTGAGTCATACCAAAGACTATAAAAAATGGGACCCGTTATCTCCCTGCTTGGCACTCAGCATCAAGGGTTGGAATTGGGGGTTAAATCACCAAAAATTATTCCCGGGCGCGGCACCGCTGCTGCTCACTGCTCCCCTCACCTCCCAGGGGGTGAACAAGGGGATGGGTCAAATGCAGAGGACAAATTTCACCAATCATTGGTGCTTTAACTTAACTTATTGTGTAAGCAAACACAGGCTCCTAATAACATATTGTGTCATTTATCATTCTATTATTTTGTCAAAATTATTAAGGACAAGTGGTAGAAAATGAATTATTAATCTACTCATTCATTTACTGTTAATATCTGCTTACTTTCTCTTTCAACATGTTTTATCTACACTTCTGTTAAAAATGTAATAATCACTTATTCTTCTGTTGTTTGGATGCTTTACATTAGTTCTGGATGATACCATAAATGTGGGTATCAATTTGATACCAAGTAGTTACAGGATCATACATTGGTCATATTCAAAGTCGTCATGTGTCCAGGGACGTATTTCCTGAGTTTATAAACATAATTTCAATATTAAAAAAACGAAAGAAGATGTTGTGATGCTAAAAAAATGTTGGTGTAATCATAGTAATACGCTCCTGTACTTGGTATCATTACAGTGGATGTCAGGTGTAGATCCACCTGGGGCGTTTGTTTACATTGTGACGCCGGTGATCTACGGTGTGTAGTGAAGCATGTTTAGCTATTCCTCGTCCTGCAGTGATAATGATACTTGTAAGAAACTCACTTTATTTGTCGCCATGGAGACGAGGATTAGTGATTTTAGAAGTAGCTAAAACACTGCAGCCATGCCTTAAAGCACCTCTTTCTGAGGGCGTTTCAGTGTTATAACTTCACCTTTATCGTCGTTTTTTAAGCCAAAATGCATCCGTTCTCCCTTTTTCTGTCTACACACTGGGTCTGCTTGTAAGTACTCAGTGATCATGCGCTGCCGAACATGCTCCTCTGCTTGTAAAAAAACAGCAATGACACTTTGACGTCGGGGGGATGGGGAACTGGTACTTTTTAGAGGCGGTATAGTACCGAATATGATTCTGTCTACACGCTGTGTCTGCTTGTAAGTACTCTGTGATTGTGCGCTACCGAACATGCTCCTCTGCTCGTAAAAAAAACAGCAATGACACTTTGACGTCGGGGGGATGGGGAACTGGTACTTTTTAGAGGCGGTATAGTACCGAATATGATTCTGTCTACACGCTGTGTCTGCTTGTAAGTACTCAGTGATTGTGCGCTGCCGAACATGCTCCTCTGCTTGTAAAAAAAACAGCAATGACACTTTGACGTCGGGGGGGATGGGGAACTGGTACTTTTTAGAGGCGGTATAGTACCGAATATGATTCTGTCTACACGCTGTGTCTGCTTGTAAGTACTCTGTGATTGTGCGCTGCCGAACATGCTCCTCTGCTTGTAAAAAAACAGCAATGACACTTTGACGTCGGGGGGATGGGGAACTGGTACTTTTTAGAGGCGGTATAGTACCGAATATGATTCTGTCTACACGCTGTGTCTGCTTGCAAGTACTCTGTGATTGTGCGCTGCCGAACATGCTCCTCTGCTCATTAAAAAAAAAAACAGCAATGACACGTGACGACGACGGGGAGCCGGGGGTGGATGACCGGTACTTTTTAGAGGCGGTATAGTACCGAATATGATTCAATAGTATCAAGGTATACCGTACAACCCTAACTTATAAAAATGTTCAGTCTTTCATGTTTCTACCCACTGGATTACTAATTGTCTACTGTTATCATCATTTCAAACTCTGATGGTTCTCCGGTTGGAGGATCGACTTATAAATTAATGAATTTGGTGAAAAGGCTTTCCTTCAATCGTCAAAAAGATGAGTAAAGCAGCGTAAAATCCAGCAGTTTCTTTCCAAGGTTGTTTTTTTTAATGTTTTTTTAAGGCCCTCACAGCACAACAAACTCATTTGCATGAAGCTGATATTTGTTGCTTGGGTAACTTCATCTGATAACGGGCAGGCCTCGCAGACAATCACCAGGCATACTTCTTAATTGCGTGTTGCCAGGCAACCCCGGCTCTGGTGGTAATCAGAGGTAGATAATCTTCACGTTTTAAAGAAAGTGGAAAAAAACATTTTTTATTTTTTTATTTTTTTTTTTCTGCTCCAAGCCAAGGAAATGGAGTGAACATAATTATTCCCGTCTTTGTCGCAGTTTACTTCTCAAGAGATTGCTTTTTCAATGCCGAGGCAAGTGAAGAGCCTCTTTTTTTTTTTTTTGGAAATGTTCAAAAATACAAAGTGAATCGCGGACTCATTATTCCTTGGGCAAAAGCTGATTAAATCCAAGTTCCATTATCATGCGCTAAGTCGACTTTATTCAGTGTGCGGCTGTGAGAGTGTTGGCTATATAAAGTATAAGATAGTGGGAGGGTCCTCCGCCAGGCCCCCGTCTTGGTTGGCTAAGACCGTGAGCGGCGTTAATAATGGCATTAAACCCCGGAGTCTGAACTAAGTCGCAGCAGTTCCCTTTCCTTCCAAAGTAGGGTGGTGAGCGCCTCTCGCCGCCCTTCGCCATGGAGCTGTCCGTCGGCGTGGTCCCGCAGAGCGGCAGCAGCGCAGGTGAGCGACGCCCACGTCACCCGCTAATTGGCTTAAACGAGGTGGCCACTCGCGTGTCGCCCCCTTTCGGATAATCCACTGGAGATCTTGCTTTTCTTAGGTCGGCGTATTAAGAGGGGGTGCATTTGAGGGGGGTAGGGATTTCATAGCCATGAGGGGAATATCAGCCATCGCGCTTTAGTGGTTTTAGACACCCTGCCCAGGTGTTAGTCATAACAACTTCCTGGGACATTTGTCAAAATATGGCAGATCCTTTTTTTTCTCTAAAGTATCTGGAAAGCGTCAACAATGTGACCGTCATACAACCCCGTCTTGGATCTGGAATGAGATTTTAATTTAACTGTATATATATATATATATATATATATATATATATTAGGGCTGCAACTAACGATTAATTTGATAATCGATTAATCTGTCGATTATTTATTCGATTAATCGATTAATAATCGGATAAAAGAGACGAACTACATTTCTATCCTATTTTATTGAAAAAAACAGCATACTGGCACCATACTTATTTTGATTATTGTTTCTCAGCTGTTTGTACATGTTGCAGTTTATAAATAAAGGTTTATAAAAAAAAAAAGTAAAAATATAATCGATAAAAAAAAAAAAAAAAAAAAAAATTGCCTCTGCGCATAGCATAGATCCAACGAATCGATGACTAAATTAATCGCCAACTATTTTTATAATCGAATTTAATCGATTAGATGTTGCAGCCCTAATATATATATATATATATTAAGGCTGCAACTAACCATTAATTTGATAATCGATTAATCTGTCGATTTTTACTTCGATTAATCGATTAATAATCGGAAAAAAGAGACAAACTACATTTCTATCCTTTCCAGTATTTTATTGAAAAAAACAGCATACTGGCACCATACTTATTTTGATTATTGTTTCTCAGCTGTTTGTACATGTTGCAGTTTATAAATAAAGGTTTATAAAAAAATAAATACAATTGCCTATGCGATAGTTGTTGCAGCCCTAATATATATATATATATATATATATATATATATATATATATATTTATATATATATATATATATATATATATATATATACTTATTTTTATTATTGTTTCTCAGCTGTTTGTACATGTTGCAGTTTATAAATAAAGGTTTATAAATAAAAAAAATAAAATACATTTAAAAAATAAATTGCCTCTGCGCATGCGCATAGCATAGATCCAACGAATCGATGACTAAATTAATCGCCAACTATTTTTATAATCAAATTTAATCAATTTGTTGTTGCAGCCCTAATATATATATAAATATATATTAGGGCTGCAACTAACAATTAATTTGATAATCGATTAATCTGTCGATTATGACTTCGATTAATAATCGGATAAAAGAGACAAACTACATTTCTATCCTTTAAAAGTTAAAAAAAGTTAAAGTACCAATGATTGTCACACACACACTAGGTGTGGCGAGATTATTCTCTGCATTTGACCCATCACCCTTGATCACCCCCTGGGAGGTGAGGGGAGCAGTGGGCAGCAGCGGTGGCCGCGCCCGGGAATCATTTTGGTGATTTAACCCCCAATTCCAACCCTTGATGCTGAGTGCCAAGTAGGGAGGTAATGGGTCCCATTTGGCACCATACTTATTTTGATTATTGTTTCTCAGCTGTTCGTACATGTTGTAGTTTATAAATAAAGATTTATAAAAATAAAAATAAAAAAAATAAAAAATGTTTTAATTAAAATTGTTTTTATTTATTTTTTAATTTAAAAAAAAGTTACCTATGCGCATAGCATAGATCCAACGAATCGATGACTAAATTAATCGGCAACTATTTTTTATAATCGATTAGTTGTTGCAGCCCAAATATATATATATATATATATATATATATATATATATATATATATATATATATATATATATATATATATATATATATATATATATATATACACACATACATATTTGGAAGCCTAAGGTTTATATGTGAAGGACGTTATATAAAGCGGAGTTAGTCTATATAAAGGCGATGTTTATGTTTCTCTAGAGCAGTGTTTTTCAACCAATGTGCCGTGGGAGATGATGTCATTTCACCTAATTGGGTTAAACCCAATAGTAAATATAATCCGCAAATGTGCCGTTGTTTAGTGTCGGTGCTGTCTACAGCTCGGCAGAGTAACCGTGTAATACTCTTCCATATCAGTAGGTGGCAGCAGGTAGCTAATTGCTTTGTAGATGTCGGGAACATGGTTTGTCGTGATCACAATATGCAGACGGCAGCGGGAGGGTGTGCAGGTAAAAAGGTATCTAATGCTTCAGCCAAAAATAAACCAAAGGCGAGTGCCGCTAAGAAAAGGCATTGAAGCTTAGGGAAGGCTATGCAAAACGAAACTAAAACTGAACTGGCTGCAAAGTAAACAAAAACAGAATGCTGGACGATAGCAGATGGCGTCCACAAAGTACATATGTACATGACGTGACAATCGACAACAAAATAGGAGCGCAAGACAAGAATTAAAACAAAACACACAGGAAAACAGCAAAAAACTCAAAATAAGTCACGGCGTGATGTGACCGGTGGTGACAGTACACCTACTTTGAGACAAGAGCTATCGTGATGCATGCTTGGTTATGGTTTGAATTCATATCCAACAATTGCGAGAACGACTTTTTACTGTCAATATCGGCTGCTGAGTTTCATTTTTTAATGTTTTCTGCTGGTGGTGTGCCTCGAGGTGTGCCTTAGCTCAGACAAGGTTGAAAAACAGTGCCTTAGAGCAGTGTTTTTCAACCCTTTTTTGAGCCATTTAAAAAAAACAGTAGAAAAGGTTAGAAATGAAACTCAATAGGCTATATTAACAATATAAAGTCGTTCTCATTAAATACCTGACACAATTGTTCGATATGACTTCAAACCATAACCATCCATGCATCAATAATTATCTTGTCTCAAAGCAATTAGCTACCTGCTGCCACCTACTGATATGGAGGAGTATTACATGGTTACTCTGCTGATATCTAGAGCAGTGTTTTTCAACATTTTCTGAGCCAAGACACCACCAGCAGAAAACATTAAAAAAATTAAACTCAGTAGCCGATGTTGACAATAAAAAGTTCTTCTCGCAATTGTTGGATATGAATTCAAACCATAACCAAGCATGCATCACTATAGCTCTTGTCTCAAAGTAGGTGTACTGTCACCACCTGTCACATCACGCCGTGACTTATTTGGAGTTTTTTGGGTGTTTTCCTGTGTGTAGTGTTTTAGTTCTTGTCTTGCTCTCCTATTTTGTTGTTGATTGTCACGTCGTGTACAGATGTACTTTGTGGACGCCGTCTGCTGCTCCACACGCTGTAAGTCTTTGCTGTCGTCCAGCATTCTGTTTTTTGTTTACTTTGCAGCCCGTTCAGTTTTAGCTTTGTTTTGCATAGCTTCAATGCCTTTTCTTAGCGGCACTCGCCTTTTGTTTATTTTTGGTTGAAGCATTAGATACCTTCTTACCTGCACCCTGCCTCCCGCTGTCGTCTGCATATTTTGATCGCGACAAACCATGTTCCCGACATCGACAAAGCAATTAGCTACCTGCTGCCGCCTACTGATATGGAGGAGTATTACATGGTTACTCTGCTGATCTCAAGATAGCACCGACACTCAACAACTCACATTTCCGGAT
>NC_084586.2:10432500-10437500 GCF_033978685.3 Nerophis lumbriciformis | reverse complement strand
GATGATGCATTGCTGTGTGGCACGCACAAAAGTGCTTTCATCAAATGCATTGAGAGTCTGGAATCTTCCATCTCTCCCTAGCATGGCCCAGAACCGGTCAATCTTTGCTTCCTGGAGAAGATCTTCAGTGCCAAGCACTTGGTAGTCCACTACTTCTTCCCGGAGGCTATCCAGGTCCAATCGCAGCTGCGGCTTGGAACTTACAAGCTGTTATGAGAGTAGCGTATGTGTGTGTGTGGCCCTTTTAATAGGTGAGCATGTGAGGTGAGTGACGTCAGTGAGTGTGTGGGCGAGAGAAGAGAGGGAGCGGTAGCGTGAGTGCGGGCGGGGACTAGTTTGTTTTGTGTTTGATTGGCTAAAGCAAGATTTGCAACTAATCGCCGGACTCAGGCGGGAAAGGTGCAACAAAGCGTATTTCTTCATCTTACTCGTCGTCGGCGTCGCCATGGCTGTATCTTCCTCGTTCTTCTGCTTCCGTCTCCTTGTTGTGTGCGCAGTTGTGCACTGCACTCTCTAAAAGCCGTATATGTTATCGATGTTATAGATGGCAGTATTGCATACTTGCCAACCTTGAGACTTCCAATTTCGGGAGGTGGGGGCGTGGTTGGGGGCGTGGTTAAGAGGGGAGGAGTATATTTACAGCTAGAATTCACCAAGTCAAGTATTTCATATATATATATATATATATATATATATAGGAAATAATTGACTTTCAGTTAATTCTAGCTATATATATATATGTGTATGTATATATAAATATATATATATATATATATATATATATATATATATATATATATATATATATATATTGTTGCATTTTGGACCAGTTTTTTCCTCCCAGGGAATTCAAGTCACAATTCGCTCCCAAGTTCTTTCCGACACTTAAAGCTGAGTTGAAAAACCACCAGAGACAGAATAGGTATTTTGTTGTATATTCTCAAAGCTTTGCCAATATACATTTTGATTGAGACCAGTCTAACCCTAGAACCTTCTCTCGCGCCTCCCAAAAATGGTCTGTCTTCCCGATCCCACCACCCTCTCTCTCGTCCCATCTCTGTAGACATAACAAAATGCTAGTCTAAACACATTCCAAAGAACTCAAGGTTTACACACATAATATACTTGCTGACAGAGCATCAAGAGAATAAATGGAAAACACGAGCTGTGTTCAAATATGACTAAGAAATGAAAGAAGTACAACTTAAATTCAGATATATGTAAATATCTGCCTCCGACAATATATATATATATATAAATAAAAGAAATACTTGAATTTCAGTGTTCATTTATTTACACATATACACACATAACACTCATCTACTCATTGTTGAGTTAGGGGTTGAATTGTCCATCTTTGTTCTATTCTCTGTCACTATCTTTCTAACCATGCTGAACACCCTCTCTGATGATGCATTGATGTGTGGCACGCACAAAAGTGCTTTCATCAAATGCACTAGATGGTGCATTGTCCTGTTTAAGAGTGTCACAACATTGCTGTTTACGGCAGACGGACTGCTTTACTGTAGACGTTCTTTATATTGTGGGAAAGCGGACTCAGGTCCGCATGGAGCTGGAGGGAGCGTGGCCTCCAGCTCCGCCTGAATTTCGGGAGATTTTCAGGAGAAAATTTGTCCCGGGAGGTTTTCGGGAGAGGCGCTGAATTTCGGGAGTCTCCCGGAAAATCCGGGAGGGTTGGCAAGTATGCAGTATTGTCCTGTTTAAGAGTGTCACAACATTGCTGTTTACGGCAGACGAACTGCTTTACGGTAGACAAAAAACGTGACTGCTGCTGTTGTGTGTTGTTACCGCGCTGGGAGGACGTTAATGAAACTGCCTAACAATAAACCCACATAAGAAACCAAGAACTCGCCCTCCATCATTCTACAGTTATAACGTGATTGGGCAGGCACGCTGTTTATATCGTGGGAAAGCGGACTCAGGTGCGCATGGAGCTGGAGGGGGCGTGGCCTCCAGCTCCGCCTGAATTTCGGGAGGTTTTCGGGAGAAAATTTGTCCCAGGAGGTTTTCGGGAGAGACGCTGAATGTCGGGAGTCTCCCGGAAAATCCGGGAGGGTCGGCAAGTATGACTGCAACAAACCGAGAGAAGGTATTTCCATGCTGGCCTGTATGTGACACACCAGCAGCGCTGATGGACCATTGACCACCTTCAGCTGCTGCTGGGGTACAGATCTACCAAATTGGACACAAAGGTTTTAGTAAGGGTACCATAAGTGTGCCAAATGGGTTGAACATCATTTTTTCCCCCCACCAAGTTTGTTTACAAGTCCGCTGATGACAAACGTGGACGGCTTTACCCTGACACCATCTCCCCAATTATCCGACGCCGTTTCGCCACGCCAGCTGGCGAGTCTGCAACAGCTGCATGCGTTAAAACAGACCTCTGCACACCTCCTCGCTTCCTTCTTTTTTTTTTTTTTTTTTTTTTGGAGTGTCTTTCCCCCCCCACCCCCTCCTCCCTTCTCGCTCTTTCTTTCCCTCTCAGTTGTGGGCAGGTCACCCTGAATTATTCATCAGTGTGAAATGAAAAAAAGAAAAAAAAAAAGCTCATGGATATTGAATATCCTCTCTGAAGTGTTGGCCAACCTTGTGTGTTTTCTCCTTTCACGCGTGTTTTATGTCGCTGAATAGAGGGGAAGAGTGGCGCGGTCTCGCTGCCAGGCTCGTTTCAAAGATTTAGCGATTGCTTTACCTCGTGCACATATTTACCTCGGGTCTGCCGGCCAGCGAGTGGTGGGTGGGGGGGGTGCAAGGGAGACAAAGATGAAACGGCTTCAAATGAAAGGAAAAGTAGTAATAAACACAAATTAAGCCCTATCATCTTTTTTTCGGTATAGGCCCTTAAACAATGGTCTCCCTCAACAAGCTACTTCCTGGAACAATTGCTGTTTGTGGTGGTCCTGATCGACCCCCCCCCCCCCCTCCCACTGGGCTCCTCCATTGTCCCTATGCCTTGTCTTTTTTTTTTTTTTTTTTTTCCTGTGGTTTTTGATCTGCGTCCCGTGCTGCAAATCAATGCTACACGTTGCCATCCATTCAGCTCGACAGCCAACAAACGCAGCAGGGACTCACATGGCAGGTCCCAGGTGATACGTGTATAAAATATGGCATTAGAGTTTAAAAAAATAATAATAATAATAAATCATAAACCTACCTACCTAAAGGGACATGGAGGAAAAAACATTTGTAATAATTATTATTATTATTATTATTATTTTTAGACATGTATCTCGTGCGCACGAGAAACTTTTTATAAAATTATAAAAAAAAATATTTTTTTTTTTTTTTTTTTTTTAGACGTGCACACGAGAAACTTTCTCGTGCGCACGAGATACATACATTTTTTTTTATAAAATGTGTATTTTTTATTTTTATAACTTTATAAAAAGTTTCTTGTGCGCACAAGATACATGTCTAAAAAAAACCAAATTATAACATTTTTATTTTTAATTTTTATAACTTTATAAAAAGTTTCTTGTGCGCACGAGATACATGTCTAAAAAAAAAACAAATTATAAAATTTTTATTTTTTATTTTTATAAGTTTATAAAAAGTTTCTTGTGCGCACGAGATACATGTCTAAAAAAAAACAAATTATAACATTTTTAATTTAAATTTTTATAAGTTCATAAAAAGATTCTTGTGCGCACGAGATACATGTCTAAAAAAAACAAACAAATTATAACATTTATATTTTTTATTTTTATAACTTTATAAAAAGTTTCTTGTGCACATGAGATACATGTCTAAAAAAAACAAATTATAACATTTTTAATTTTTATTTTTATAAGTTTATAAAAAGATTCTTGTGCGCACGAGATACATGTCTAAAAAAAAACCAACAAATTATAACATTTATATTTTTTATTTTTATAACTTTATAAAAAGTTTCTTGTGCGCACGAGATCCATGTCTAAAGAAACAAATTATAAAATGTATATTTTTTTTTTTTATAACTTTATAAAAAGTTTCTTGTGCGCACGAGATACATGTCTAAAAAAAACAAATTATAACATTTTTAATTTTTATTTTTATAAGTTTATAAAAAGATTCTTGTGCGCACGAGATACATGTCTAAAAAAAAAAAAACAAATTATAACATTTATATTTTTTATTTTTATAACTTTATAAAAAGTTTCTTGTGCGCACGAGATCCATGTCTAAAAAAACAAATTATAAAATGTATATTTTTTATTTTTATAACTTTATAAAATGTTTCTTGTGCGCACGAGATACATGTCTAAAAAAACCAAATTATAACATGTTTATTTTTTATTTTTATAAGTTTATAAAAAGTTTCTTGTGCGCACGAGATACATGTCTAAAAAAAAACAAATTATAAAATTTTTATTTTTTATTTTTATAACTTTATAAAAAGTTTCTTGTGCGCACGAGATACATGTCTAAAAAAAACAAATTATAACATTTTTATTTTTTATTTTTATAACTTTATAAAAAGTTTCTTGTGCGCACGAGATACATGTCTAAAAAAAACAACAAATTATAACATGTTTATTTTTTTTTTTTATAAGTTTATAAAAAGTTTCTTGTGCGCACGAGATACATATCTAAAAAAAAAACAAATTATAACATTCTTATTTTTTATTTTTATAAGTTTATAAAAAGTTTCTTGTGCGCATGAGATACATGTCTAAAAAAAACAAATTATAACATTTTTATTTTTTATTTTTATAAGTTTATAAAAAGTTTATTGTGCGCACGAGATACATGTCTAAAAAGAAAACAAATTATAACATTTTTATTTTTTATTTTTATAAGTTTATAAAAAGTTTCTTGTGCGCACGAGATACATGTCTAAAAAAAAAACAACTAATTATAACATTTTTTATTTTTATAACTTTATATAAAGTTTCTTGTGCGCACGAGATACATGTCTAAAAAAAAACAAATTATAAAATGTTTATTTTTTATTTTTATAAGTTTATAAAAAGTTTCTTGTGCGCACGAGATACATGTCT
>NC_084586.2:10415000-10427500 GCF_033978685.3 Nerophis lumbriciformis | reverse complement strand
GTTGACTCAGGCTTGTCTGGTGCCTAACTGTGGATAAGACGCGGGCCTCCTGTGTAAACATGAGGAAGTACAGTATCGCTCAAAAGCCAACACGCCCCCTCGGCGTTTTGTTAGCGGCAGAAACGGATGTGGTGAAGTTGGCACGTTGTGGTAAATGGTAAATAAAAACAGAATACGATGATTTGCAAATCCTTTTCAACTTATATTCAATTTAATAGACTGCAAAGTCAACATATTTCATGTTCGAACTAAGAAACTCCTTTTTTTTTCCCCCCAAATAATCATTAACTTAGAATTTAATGGCAGCAAAAAAGTTGTCACAGGGGCATTTTTACCACTGTGTTACATGCCCTTTCCTTTTAACAACACTCAGTAAACGTTTGGGAACTGAGGAGACACATTTTTGAAGCTTTTCAGGTGGAATTCTTTCCCATTCTTGCTTGATGTACAGCTTAAGTTGTTCAACAGTTTGTGGTATTTTAGGCTTCACATTGTCAATGGGAGACAGGTCTGGACTACAGTCTCGTACCCGCACTCTTCTACTATACATTGTCTTCCTGAAATAAGCAGGGGCGTCCATGATAACGTTGCTTGGATGGCAACATATGTTGCTCCAAAACCTATATGTACCTTTCAGCATTAATGGTGCCTTCACAGATGTGTAAGTTACCCATGCCTTGGGCACTAATACACCCCCATACCATCACAGATGCTGGCTTTTCAACTTTGCGCCTATAACAATCCAGATGGTTCTTTTCCTCTTTGGTCCGGAGGACACGACGTCCACAGTTTCCAAAAACAATTTGAAATGTGAACTCGTCAGACCACGGAACACTTTTTCCACTTTGCATCAGTCCATCTTAGATGAGCTCGGGCCCAGCGAAGCCGGCGGCGTTTCTGGGTGTTGTTGATAAACGGCTTTCACTTTGCATAGTAGAGTTTTAACTTGCACTTACAGATGTAGCGACGAACTGTAGTTACTGACAGTGGTTTTCTGAAGTGCTCCTGAGCCCATGTGGTGATATCCTTTACACACTGATGTCGCTTTTTGATGCAGTATCGCCTGAGGGATAGAAAGTCCGTAACATCATCGCTTACGTGCAGTGATTTCTCCAGATTCTCCGAACCTTTTGATGATATATATATATATATATATAATATAATAATCGAGTAATTGACTAAAACACACTTTATAGCCTCAATGCTTATTTTAGGGTGCGATTTTTTTCTGCTTCCCAAACTTCGTTATTTTTTCTGCATTTTTCGGGAAATATTTTATTTCAGATCGCCAAAACCTTCGCTATTTTTTTTCTTCCTAATAATAGCACATTATCCACATTGAAATTGTTCTTTGAATTGGTCAAAATGAGTGAGTGACAAGAAGAAAAGCTCCGACTTCTGTGTACTTTTATAGGTCCGTCAAAACCGCTAAGTACCGAGTCACGCGAAATCCAACGGTACCTTGTTTCGATACCTTGACCAACCACTTAGCCGGCCAACAAACCTAACAAAAATAGGGCTACCTTTTTCAAAATGTGGTAGCTCGACGTTAATTTTCCATTACATATGCCTTTATGCATGCTACTGATTAGCATAAGCGGCTTTACATGGCAATTTCAACACTTTCAAGTTTAAAGATGCACGTTAAAATCAAACAGCGAGCGTGTAATAAGAACAATACTTACAGTATTAGCACTTTTTAGGGTGCAACAAAAGACAAAACTGGCATATTCCACCTAACAAAAAAATTGAAGTTAAAGTACCAGACTAGGTGTGGTGAAATTACCCTCTGCGTTTGACCCATCCCCTTGTTCCACCCGCTGGGAGGTGAGGGGAGCAGTGAGCGGCGGCGGTGGCTGCGCTCAGGAACTATTTTGGTGATTAAACCCCTAATTCCAACCCTCGATGCTGACTGCCAAACAGGGAGGTAATGGGTCCCATTTTTTTAATAGTCTTTGGTATGACTCGGCCGTGGTTTGAACCCACGACCTAATGGCAAAGACTACTTCCTGGCTTTGGCAACACACACACAGGATAAACGAATTTGAAGGCATACTAATTAAGATACAAATTCTCAAACAGTGGTTCGGGCTCCATCTAGTGGTACGCCAAAGAATGGCTTAATTAAATATTCAAACACAGTGTTACCGTTCAAACTGTGGGCGATGTTACTGTTGCCGAAGATACTACATATAATGTTTCAATAAAAACTGTGCATTGTTTTGAATGAATAGTTAGGCCTACTACGCTACTGTATTTTTTAATGTTGGTCATTATGGTGGTACTTGGAGAGCCAAGTAGAGATAAATGCTTTAAAATGTAATATCGGAAATTATCGGTATCGGTTTCAAAAAGTTAAATGTATGACTTTTTAAAACGCCGCTGTGTACACGGACGTAGGGAGAAGTACAGAGCGCCGATAAACCTTAAAGGCACTGCCTTTGCGTGCCGGCCCAATCACATAATATCCACGGCTTTTCACACACACACAAGTGAATGCAATGCATACTTGGTCAACAGCCGCACAGGTCACACTGAGGGTGGCCGTATAAACAACTTTAACACTGTTACAAATATGCGCCACACTGTGAACCCGCACCAAACAAGAATGACAAAACACATTTCGGGAGAACATCCGCACCGTAACACAACATAAACACAACAGAACAAATACCCAGAATCCCTTGCAGCACTAACTCTTCCGGGACGCTACAATATACACCCCCCCCCATGTCCCAAATTCCAAGCTTCTGTTTTGAGGCATGTTAAGAAAAATAATGCACTTTGTGACTTCAATAATAAATATGGCAGTGCCATGTTGGCATTTTTTTCCCCATAACTTGAGTTGATTTATTTTGGAAAACCTCGTTACATTGTTTAATGCATCCAGCGGGGCATCACAACAAAATTAGGCATAATAATGTGTTCATTCCACGACTGTATATATCGGTATCGGTTGATATCGGAATCGGTAATTAAGAGTTGGACAATATCGGATATCGGCAAAAAAAGCCATGATCGGACATCTCTAGAGCCAAGTGTTTACTGACTTGGTAAAAAAACAAAGATTGAGAAATGCTGACTCCAATCCTCGCCAAAATGGGACTGGCATCACTTTTTTGACCTCCAGTCTGGTCCTCCTCCTACCGCTCGCTTTCTTAGGATCCCTTCAGGGGATTTAACAAGCCTCCTGCACCTGGGCTGCCAAGTCGCAGGAAAAGGGCACTCAGGGTGTAATTAGCGGGGTTAAAAAGGAGGGCTCGACGGGAGATCCTCACAGAGGAGGAGACGACTCCGGACCCAAGTCTTTGGAAGAGACTCTTGCCTGTGATGCTTCCACTGAACTCAAACACTTTCTTCTTCTTCTTTGTAGAGACTTGAGTGTATTTTTGTCTGAAGGAAGCAAACTTGTTTGAAGCTGGAGTTCCCATGAAAAAGCCCCCCCCAAAGCATGCGGGGTATATTTGTTTCCAAGAAAGGGCGGACCGCAGTAATTTACAGTAAAAGTACGCTTGGGCGACATGTCAGAATTTCCCCCCATCTGGCCGTCATTAGTGCAAAGCACTCGTGACTTGTTGGAGGAGGGAACCGAGCGGGGACTTTGTCTTTGTAGTCCTGGATGCTCCTCACTTGTGTCCTTTTCCACTCAGGGCCGCACACAGAACACTTTCCCACTTTGCATCAGTCCATCTTAGATGAGCTCGGGCCCAGCGAAAGCCGGCGGCGTTTCCGGGTGTTGTTGATAAATGGTTTTGGCTTTGCGTAGCAGAGTTTTAACTTGCACTTACGGATGTAGCGACAAACTGTAGTTACTGACAGCGGTTTTCTGAAGTGTTCCTGAGCCCATGTGGTAATATCCTTTACACACCCATTTTTACTTTCATTGCTTAAGTCTCTAGATCAACATCAGATCTATCCGCCAATTATAAGTTTTCTGTTTGTTTGTATATAAAAAAAACTTTTTTCTGTGACAAAAAGTGCATAAAACAAACACAAAATATGGAATATTTTCAGCTCACATTTTTTTAAAGTGGAATATTTAATGTGAAATAATTGCAGCCTTAAATAGGTTAGTAATTCATAACAACATTTATTTTTATTAATAATTTTTTTGAGCAATGACGGTTTAAAAAAAAAAAAGAAAGTCGGAAATAATTGCAACCTTAAATAGGTCAGTAATTCATAACATAATTGTTGTATTATTATTAATATCAATTAATTTTGTTTTTATTTTATTTTATTTTTAATTTTAATTTTATATTTTTGAGCAATGTAAGTTTTTAAGAAAAAAAAGAAAGTCTGACAACAAATTTGGGGGATTCAAAAGGACTCCACTCATAAAAGTGGTAAAAATAGTACAACTATTTTTTTCTTTTTCTTTTTTTACTTTCAATGCTTAAGTCTCTAGATCCACCTCAGATCTATCCGCCAATTATACGTTTTATGTTTGTTTGTCTAAAAAACGTTTTTCTGTGACAAAAAGTGCATAAAACAAACACAAAATATGCAATATTTTCAGCCCACATTTTTTTAAAGTGGAATATTTAATGTGAAAGAATTGCAGCCTTAAATAAGTTAGTAATTCATAAGAACATTAATTTTTATTAATAATTTTTTGAGCAATGACGGTTAAAAAACCCAAAAAGAAAGTCGGAAATAATTGCAGCCTTAAATAAATTATTTAATATTGTAATTATTAATTAATTTTGTATTTATTTAATTTTTAACTTTATTTTTATTTTTATTTTTATTTAATTATTATTTTTTTGAGCAATGACAGTTTTTAAGGAAAAAAAGAAAGTCAGACAAAAATTTCAGGGGATTCAAAAGGACTCCACTCATAAAAGTGGTAAAAATATATATTTTTTAAAGTTTTTACTTTCAATTCTTAAGTCTCTTGATCAACCTCGGATTTATCCGCCAATTGTACGTTTTCTGTCTTTATGCACTTTTTTGTCACAGAAAAACGTTTATTTATACAAACACAAAATATGCAATATTTTCAGCCCACATTTTTTTAAAGTGGAATATTTAATGTGAAATAATTGCATATTCATTTTTTATTATTATTATTTATGAATAATTTTTTCATCTGTGTTGGCCCTGCGATGAGGTGATATGTATGTGATGAGGTGGCGACTTGTCCAGGGTGTACCCCGCCTTCCGCCCGATTGTAGCTGAGATAGGCTCCAGCGCCCCCCGCGACCCCAAAAGGGAATAAGCGGTAGAAAATAGATGGATGGATGGATAATTAAAAAAAAAAATTTGAGCAATTACAGTTTAAAAAAAAAAAAAATTCGACAAAAATGTTAGGGGATTCAAAAGGACTCCACTTATAAAAGTGGTAAAAATAGTAAAACTTTTTTTTTTTTTTTTTTTTTACTTTCAATGTTTAAGTCTCTAGATCAACCTCAGATCTAGCCACAAATTATAAGTTGTTTGTTTGATTTATGCACCTGCATAAATCTGTTTGATTTATGCAAGTTTCCCTGCATAAATCAATCACTGTATGCAGGGAAACCTGCGAAACAGGCTTGTAGGGATGATATAGCCTCCGTGTTTTTTCCTGACCTAACTTACATATATATACATATGCATACATATACACATATATATGCACCGTAAGGGACAAGCGGTATTAAAAATAAAAAAAAAGAATGGATGGATGTACGTGCACCAAGTAGGCATAGAGATGGCCTAGAATTATTTTTTTTAAATGAATTAGTCAAAAAAGATCAAATAAATTTGATATTTGAAAATTACTAAAAAAAATCGGGATTCCAATGTGATAACCTTTTTTTTAGCACCCCTAATTATTATATACTGTATGATAGTTTGTAAAAATAACATCCATTTTCTACCGCTTCACTTACGGTGTGTATATATGTGTATATATGTATATATTTCAAAGCAAGTTATCCATCAATTTGTTACGTTCAAACTTCAAATAACCAAATTCATAGACGATAATATAATGATTATACTTTTATATTTTTACATTCACTGTTACAAGCGGCCTTCTGAGGGTGGCCATGAAAACAAGTTCGATCCCCTCCTGGTCTACAGTCTCAAAGGACTCGTCTGCAGGGACATTGACTATGTAGTTTTTTTTAGTATTTTTTGCAAGGAAGTCGCTGGAGTCAAGTGTGTTAAGTTCACGGTTTGGAGGGAAGAAGATGATTGACAGGTGCTTGTGCTGCAAACAACCTGTTCAGGACTACCATGTTGCCACGGTCACACACCATTATCACTGACAGTAGAGTGGAAAAGGTGGGATGACTTCTACCCTTCACAGTAACTGTGTGTGTGTGTGTGTGTGTGTGTGTGTGTGTGTGTGTGTGTGTGTGTGTGTGTGTGTGTGTGTGTGTGTGTGTGTGTGTGTGTGTGTGTGTGTGTGTGTGTGTGTGTGTGTGTGTGTGTGTGTGTGGTGAACAAGTTAGGACATCAATCATGGTCCCAATACGGGAAAATTGTTGCATCTAATATTGAGCCAAATACTAGAGTCCGTGAACATTGCTCCAAAGTCAGTTTGTTGATTCCGTGAACATTGCTCCAAAGTCAGTTTGTTGATTTAATGTGCGTACAATACAGCTAGGTAGGCATTTTAATGTAACAAATACAAGAATGTGTGTGTGTGTGTGTGTGTGTGTGTGTGTGTGTGTGTGTGTGTGTGTGTGTGTGTGTGTGTGTGTGTGTGTGTGTGTGTGTGTGTGTGAATGTCTCATTTGCACCCCTGGTGGTGAAATCTATCAAAATGAGGGTGGTCCCAAAAAGGAGGGATTTTTCAAATTGACTGTGTGTCGGTTTTAAAAGTGCCCCCCCTGTGGTCAACATATGAAAGAACAAGTGTGTGTAAAAATTGGAAGTGCTTCCCCTCTAGTCAACATATGAAATAACAAGTGTGTGTAAGAAATTGAAAAGTGCCCCCTTTGGCAAAAATTAATACAACAAATAAAATAAGTATGTATATAGAGACATACTGTAATGACTTGAAGTAAATAATGAAGATTAAAAAACAATTACAAACAAAAAATAAATAAATGAACTAAAAGCAGCAATGTCACAAAATGATCACACAATGTGTCGACTTTTTTCTTATAAAATTGGGAACAATTTCTCATATTCTTTCTGTTTCTGTGATATTGCAACATTTTCTCGTAAAATTATGACTTTTTGATGTAAAATTATTACTTTTTAATGAAAAATGGTGACATTTGTCATATAAAATTCTGACTTTTATCGCAATATTGCCAATTTTTTTGGGTTGTTCTTGTAAAACAGTGACATTTTTTTTAGTAAAATTATGACATTTGCCATCATTTTGCCAAGTAAAATTCCGATTATTATTAAAATATTGCCAAAATGTTAGTTTTTTTATAAAATTGTGACTTTTGTCGAGTAAAATCACGACACTTTTCATAAAATTGTCAAAATGTTAAGCTTTTTCTTGTAAAACTTCGACTGTTGTTGAGTAAAATTCCAACTTTTATCATAATATTGCACAAATGTTCAGTTTTTCTTGTAACATTTTGACTTGCGTTGAGTAAAATGACGACTTTTATTATAATACTGCCAACATTCTAGGTTTTTCTTGTAAAACAGTGACATTTTTTTGAGTAAAATGATGACTTTTGTCAAGTAAAATTCCGATTATTATTAATATATTGCCAAAATGTTAGTTTTCTTATAAAATTGTGACTTTTGTCGAGTAAAATTACGACTCTTTTCATAAAATTGTCAAAATGTTAAGCTTTTCTTGTAAAATCGCGACTGTTGTTGAGTAAAATTCCAACTTTTTTCATAATATTGCACAAATGTTCTGTTTTTCTTGTAACATTTTGACTTGCGTTGAGTAAAATGACGACTTTTATTATAATACCGCCAAAATTCTAGGTTTTTCTTGTAAAACAGTGAAATTTTTTTGAGTAAAATGATGACTTTTGTCAAGTAAAATTCCGATTATTATTAATATATTGCCAAAATGTTAAAGTTTTCTTATAAAATAGTGACTGTTGTCGAGTAAAATTACAACTCTTTTCATAAAATTGCAAAAATGTTGAGCTTTTCTTGTAAAATCGCGACTGTTGTTGAGTAAAATTCCAACTTTTATTATAGTATCGCTCAATTGTTCATTTTTTCTTGTAAAATATTGACTTGCGTTGAGTAAAATTACGACTTTTATTATATTATTTTTGTTGTTCTTGTAAAATAGTGAATTTTTTTTTGTTAAATTTTGACTTTTGTCATAATTTTGCCAATTAAAATTCCGATTATTATTATTATAATATTGCCCAAATTTTATTGTTTTCTTATAAAATAGTGACTGTTGTCGAGTAAAATTACGACTCTTTTCATTAAATTGCCAAAATGTTAAGCTTTTCTTGTAAAATTGCGACTGTTGAGTAAAATTCCAACTTTTATCATAATATTGCACATATGTTCAGTTTTTCTTGTAACATTTTGACTTGCGTTGAGTAAAACGACTACTTTTATTATAATACCGCCAACATTCTAGGTTTTTCTTGTGAAATTGTGACCTTTTTCTTGTGAAATTCCAACTCATTTTTCACAACAAGCTTGTTTATATTTGCATAGTATGTATATATTATTAATGTTGTAAATACACATCTTTATATATCTAGAAAGGCTGGCCCTAAAGAGGTAGGCATTTTTCGGAGGTCTCAAAAAAGTAACAAATACAAGAATGTGTGTGTGTGTGTGTGTGTTCTTGTATTGCTACCCTTCTTGAGACATGAAGGAAAAGTCTCTTCCATATGAGGAGGTGTGAACAAGTGATGACATATATCATGGTCCCAATACGGAAAACCCATTGCATCTAATAGAGAGCCAAATACTAGAGTCCGTGAACATTGCTCCAAAGTCAGGATTTTTTGTTGATTTACTGTGCATTAAAAGTAAACATTGACAGGTGCAAAGGCAGCAATATATGATAAAAACACTATGGTACTAAGACTATAGTGGCCATTAACAGTTAGCTTCTACAGCTGGGTTATCCAAATTGTGGCTCAGGGGCCATCTGTGGTCCGTAACTCCTTTGTCATCGGACTTAACCACATTACAAAAAATATAGATCCCATTTGCACTCCTGGTGGTGAAATCTATCAAAAATGATGGTGGTTCCAAAAAGGAGGGATTTTTCACATTGACTGTGTGTCGCTTTTAAAAGTGCTCCCCCTCTGGTCAACATATGAAATAACAAGTGTGTGTAAGAAATTGAAATGGCCGAAATTAATTTAAAAAAAACAATGTATGTAGAGACATACTGTAATAACGAAGTAAATATTGAAGATTAAAAAACAATAACAAACAAACAAAAAAAAGAATAATAATTAACTAAAAGCTTACCTTTTTTATATTTGCATAGTATGTATATATTATTCTCCAGCACCCCCTGCAATCCCGAACAGGACAAGCGGTAGAAAATGGATGGATGGATGGTATATATTATAAATGTTGTAAATACACATCTTTATATGTCTAGAAAGGGTGGTCCTAAAGAGGTACGTATTTTTCTCAGGTCTCAAGAACGTAACAAATACAAGAATGTGTGTGTGTGTGTGTGTGTGTGTGTGTGTGTGTGTGTGTGTGTGTGTGTGTGTGTGTGTGTGTGTGTGTGTGTGTGTGTGTGTGTGTGTGTGTGTGTACTATATGCATGTGTCAGCTGACTCCAGCAATAACACATTTGAGCGTGACCAGCACAGGCAGCAGCCCCCACTTCCTGTCACACGCAGAGTGGGGATATGCACGCCCGTCTCCATCCCTCCATCTTCACTAGCCAGTAAGGGAGATCACAGCTTCCCAAAGGATGGCGTAAAAATAGCGATAATGATAGTTACCGCATTTTCCCGACTATAAGGCGCACTTCAAATCCTTTCATTTTCTCAAAAATCGACAGTGCGCCTTATAGCCCGGTGCGCCTAATGTACGGAACAATTCTGGTTGTGCTTACCGACCTCGAAGCAATTTGATTAGTAGATGGCAGTCACACATAAGAGATATGTGTAGACTGCAATATGACGACAGTAAACGGCACCAAAACTTTAAATGTTCCATTGAGAATATAGAACATTACACACGGCGCTCAAATATCTGTAAAAATGTTTTTAGTACGACTTTGGTAAGCTATGAAGCCACACCGCTTGATGGATTGTCGGTGCATTAAACATACGAGTATTATTATGGTGTGTGTGTATAAAGACCGCAAAATGGCACCTATTAGCAGACATATTATCTGGCGTTTTGTTTCGCAATGTTATGCAAAACCAACTTTTTTTTTACCTTTTGTTACCCGCAGATGTGTATTTGGGATCTGCATAAGTCCTGAAAATGTGAAAAAAAATGTGTGGGTGTGTATATATATATATATATATATATATATATATATATATATATATATATATATATATATATATATATATATATATATATAGGTATCTGTTTATATATATATAGGTATCTGTTTATATTTTATTTTATTTCTGATTACTATTATTATTAATGTATTATTATTTATTTTTATTTTCTTTTTTTTTCTTTCTTTCTTTGTTTATTTAATTGATGTATTTGTAGATATTACTTTGTTTTTTTTGTTGTTTCTTTCTTTTTTGGGGGGGGGGTGAGTGGTATGGGAGGGATATAAACAAAAATATTTTTGACATTTAGGGCAGACAATAGATATATGATTGATGTGAATATGATGTAATGGATAGGAATGTCTGATGCTGGATGTCAATAAAAAAAAAAGAAAAAAATGCGCGCGCGTCCGCTTTTGTAGTCCGTGGGGACGCCGTAGTCGATAAGCTTCTTCTTTTTCTCTATCTTTTTTTTCTTCATTCATCTTTCGCTGTTGCTATTTTCTAGATTTTCTAAAAAAAAAATTAAAAAAATGTTTAAGTTGGCATGTTAATATTAGCATGCTAACAGTTAGCATGGGTCCATTAACAAAAGATGTAAGTCGGAGGTGTGTGCCGGCAAGATTTGCTAAACAATTTTTTTTAATTTTTTTTTAAGTTGGCATGTTAATATTAGCATGCTAACAGTTAGCATGGGTCAATTAACAAAATATGTGAGTCGGAGGAGTATGCAGTTTCTTTTATTTACACTAAAAAAAAGTAATGTAAATTTTACAGTAAAATTTTGGCAACTGAGTTGCATTATTTACCATAAAAACAGCAGTACTGTTTTTCCATTTACAGTAATATATTATATAATTATTACAACTTACCTTTTTTTTTTTTACATTTTAGTTTTAAAAAAATCTACTAATAAAATGCAAAAAAAATGGTGTAATAATATTATTCACTGTTAGAAGCGGGCCCTCCGGGGCCAAACATAACTGCCATGTGGCCCTCCAGTGAAAACGACTTTGACACATCGGGATTAATGTATCGGTTCAAATATGATGTCTGTGGAACGCTCTCCCTGACCACCTGAGGGCACCACAGACTGTGAATGCTTTTTTTTAGATAGATTTATTGGTCTCCGTGGGGAAATTCATTTTCACTGCCGTACATTTAACCAATAGACATTACACATCACATAACAAAAATACATCATACATGACAAACACATTTATGGGCCTGCTGTTAAGGGCGGCTATAGCTGCAGGGATCAGGCTTTTCCTGAGGCGGGCCCTTCGGAATTTGATGGTTCTGTACCTGCGCCCTGATGGTAGTGGGATGATGTATTGGTGTAGTGGGTGAGTCATATCCTGGATACAAGGCTTTTAAAAAAGGCCATCTTGTTTTGTTTTTTTAAAAGCCTTTTGTTAGATTTATGTGTGCTAGTTCTAGTTATTAGGCTGGTCTAGTTTTTATTTAATTTGACTATTTATCTTACTCGTTGGGGGCAGCTATTTGTTGTTTTTTTGTTTTTTAAATGCACTGTAGCACTTTGAGATTGTTTGTTCAATGTAAAGTGCTTTTACAAATAAAATCTATTATTATCCATCCATTTTTTACTGCTTGTCCCTTTGGGGGTTATTATTATTATTATTATTATTATTATTTTTATTATTATGATCGCTATGCCATCCCTACAGAACAATTATATTTGCTAACTATTCATCCCATGACCATTTTGAAACGCCAACACAGTGTCGATACAGCTAGTGAGTGTGCCATGCGCTCACCGAGGCATCATTTGCACATGGCTAGATATAAAAAAGAGAAAATGGTCGGCATCCACGCTGAGATTCCGAGAAAAAAATATTTAAAAAGTCAGAGTGATTAAATAATTTTGTCCCGGACGATTTGTGACATGTGTTGAAATTATGGGATGGATTTATTAGCTTTATTGCGTCGTGTGCACGGACACTGACGGGGCGTGCTGTGGATGGAAGTGGACGAGCAGGAGAGGAGGAAACCAAATAATCGGGAGGGAGGAGGAGGCGGTAGTGTGTGTGTGTGTGTGTGTGTGTGTGTGTATAAGTGTGTGTGTGTGAGAGAGAGAGAGAGTGAGGGGAGGGGGCTCGCGTTTTT
>NC_084586.2:10405000-10410000 GCF_033978685.3 Nerophis lumbriciformis | reverse complement strand
TCATTAAAAAAATACGGAGGCACACCGCCGGCAGAAAAGGTTAAAAAATAAAACTCCACCAGGTTGCCTTATTTTTGAGTTTGTTGTTGTTTCCTGTGTGTAGTGCTTTAGTTCCTGTCTTGCGCTGTTATTTTGGTGACCCTTCCTGTTTTGTTGGTGTTCTCCTGTAGCAGCTTCACGCCTTCCTTTGAGTGCTATTGCCCGCACCTGCTTTGTTTTCGCAATCAAGACTATTGAAGTTGTGGGGACATTGTTGATTGTCATGTCATGTACGGGATGTGCTTTGTGGACGCCTTCTTTGCTCCACACGCTGTAAGTTTTTGCTGTCGTCCAGCATTCTGTTTTTGTTGACGTTGTAGCCAGTTCAGTTTTACTTTTGTTTTACATAGCCATCCCTATGCTTCAGTGCCTTTTCCTAGCGGGACTTGCCTTTTGTTAATTTTTGGTTTAAGCGTTCCCTACAATAAGCGGCTACTTTTTTTCCTAGGCTTTGAACCCTGCGGCTTTTAAAACGGCGCAGCTTATTTGTGGATTTTTATTTCGCTAACGTTGCGGCCATAATGTAATTAGTTGTCTTTTTTTAAAACAAGCAAACACATTGAATGTTGGCTCTTCTGTTTGGACTGATTGATTGATTGATTGAAACTTGTATTAGTAGATTGCACAGTACAGTACATATTCCGTACAATTGACCACTAAATGGTAACACCCGAATAAGTTTTTCAACTTAGTTAATTAACTTAGTTAATCAACCAATGAACCTACCGGAAGTACAATTACGTTCCGTCTTCTAAGTAAGCCATAGCGTTTCTACTTGTATGGATTCATTCATTCACAGTTTGTAAGTTTTACGATATAACTAAAACTGTTCATACTTACTGAACCGTCCCATGTGTGATGTCTGTAGGAGTGTTCTCATGCATATTTGTACATGTAAAGACGCTCGCGTCGTTAGCATTGGCTACTATACTAAAACGTTTACAAGTGTCTGTGTTAGTATTACTAACTTACAACGGCATTCTCTTTGTATTGTTTCAGTTTCGTAAATTCACCAAAAACAGCTAGTGGGTCCATGACGATGACTTCTGTTTTGTTTGATCAGCCGTTTTACTGCCTTTTTACAAACACCGTTTGGAAACAATTAAGGTATGTAAATAAACATTTACAAAGTATTTCTGCGTAAATAACTCATTTTAAAACATATATATCTGCGGCTTATAGTCCGGTGCGGCTAATATATGGAAAAAATATGTTTTTACAGGTGGTTTTCAAGCTGCTTTCTGACCTGATGCGCTGTTTTGTGGGCGGTTTTATGCTTGCCATCTTTGTTGTAGTTTTTAGCGCTTCCATAGCGAGTCTACTGACGGACTTAAGTTCGAACCATCCGCTACTTTGTACGAAAAGTGTCAACAGTGGAGGATGCATGCGCATGTACGAGCCAGTCTGCCCCACAACAAGAAGATAGAGGAAAAGAAGGAGCTCTTTGACTACACTGCAAAAAGTCAGTGTTCAAAAACAAGAATAAAAAAATAAAAAAAATAGGGGTATTTTATTTGAAGTAAGCAAAATTATCTGCCAATAGAACAAGAAAATTTGGCTTGTCAAGACTTTCCAAAACAAGTCACATTAGCGAACCTCGATGAACCCCAAAAATACCTTAAAATAAGTATTTTCTCTCTAATAACAAGTGCACTTTTCTTGGTAGAAAAAACAAATATGAGACATTTTTTCTCAATATGTTGAAACATATTTTTCAATTAAGTAAATTAAGTGCCATTATCTTGACATAATGATATGCACTCACCATTACATTTCTTACATTTTTCCATCGATAACATGACATCATCGCGCCAAGTGCGTGCTCTTTCAGTCAATTAATGCGCAAGATATATATATATATATATATATATATATATATATACATATATATATGTATATATATATATCTTGCGCACATTTTTCCATCGATAACATGACATCATCGCGCCAAGTGCGTGCTCTTTCAGTCAATTAATGCGCAAGATATATATATATATATATATATATATATATATATACATATATATATGTATATATATATATCTTGCGCACATTTTTCCATCGATAACATGACATCATCGCGCCAAGTGCGTGCTCTTTCAGTCAATTAATGCGCAAGATATATATATATATATATATATATATATATATATATATATATATATAAATATATATATATATATCTTGCGCATTAATTGACTGAAAGAGCACGCACTTGGCGCGATGATGTCATGTTATCGATGGAAAAATGTGCGCAAGATATATATATATATATATATATATATATATATATATATATATATATATATATATATATATATATATCTTGCGCATTAATTGATTGAAAGAGCACGCACTTGGCGCGATGATGTCATGTTATCGATGGAAAAATGTAAGAAATATATATATATATATATATATATATATATATATATATATATATATATATATACATATACATATACAGGACTGTCTCAGAAAATTAGAATATTGTGATAAAGTTCTTTATTTTCTGTAATGCAATTAAAAAAACAAAAATGTCATACATTCTGGATTCATTACACATCAACTGAAATATTGCAAGCCTTTTATTATTTTAATATTGCTGATTATGGCATACAGCTTAAGAAAAGTCAAAAATCCCATCTCAAAAAATTAGAATATTTCCTCAGACCAAGTAAAAAAAAAAAAAGATTTATAACAGCAAAACAAAAGCAAACATTTGAAAATATCAATTAATGCACTCAGTACTTGGTTGGGAATCCTTTTGCACGGATTACTGCATCAATGCGGCGTGGCATGGAGGCAATCAGCCTGTGGCATTGCTGAGGTGTTATGGATGCCCAGGATGCTTCAATAGCGGCCTTTAGCTCATTTGCATTATTGGGTCTGGTGTCTTTCAGCTTCTTCTTCACAATACCCCACAAATTCTCTATGGGGTTCAGGTCAGGGGAGTTGGCAGGCCAATCGAGGACAGTAATGCCATGGTCAGTACACCAGTTACTGGTGGTTTTGGCACTGTGGGCAGGTGCCAGATCATGCTGGAAAATGAAATCATCATCTCCATAGAGCTTTTCAACAAATGGAAGCATGTAGTGCTCTAAAATCTCTTGGTACACCGCTGCATTGACTCTGGACTTGATGAAACACAGTGGACCAACACCAGCAGCTGACATGGCTCCCCAAACCATTGCTGACTGTGGGAACTTCACACTGGATTTCAAGCAACTTGGATTTTGCTCCTCTCCAGCCTTCCTCCAGACTCTAGCGCCTTGACTTCCAAATGAAATACAAAACTTGCTTTTGTCTGAAAACAGGACTCTGGACCACTCTGCAACTGTCCAGTGCTTCTTTTCCAGTGACGTGCAGTCACTAGAGGCAGGTGAGGCAGGGCCTCACCTGCCATCATGGAAAGAAAAAAAATGTAAAAAGAAAAAAAATTAATCAAATTGTTATATGTATCCAGTGATTACACTATAAAGTTATTTTCCATTTAACTTCACCACTTTTAGATTATTTTTATTCAAAATCGCTGAATTTTCACATTTGCCATTCAAATACTGAGAAGAGACGGTGCGGTGAACAGCAGCCAGTTGAGGCACGTCACTCAGTGCCTCAACATGGATTGCGGACTCGGCTAACTGCTGGCCTGCTGTGCAGTGAGACTGTATTGCTACATGAATTATATTATACATTTCCATAGTTTAGTTAGCTGAGGTATATAATGTACAGTGTATTTTGTCAACAACTGTATGTGTGTAAAGTATTTCTTGTGCTGAGCGATCATAAAACGGCTGCAAAAGACGCACTGGCTGAGGCTCGCCTCCTGCACCCCCGCCGTAGAATTGTTATATCAACTAAAGCCCACACTTAAACTTTCCACGTGCAAGATTGAATCTATTTAAAAAAGTTATTTCATAAGAAGCCAAAAAGTGCAAAAACAATAATGTTCGTGTTGGAGGAGTTGTGAATGACTGCAGGGCCACAACATTAGGTACACCTGCAGACTGCAAGTGTATCTAATTCACAACTCCTCCAACACGAACATTATTGTTTTTGCACTTTTTGGCTTCTTATTAAATAACTTTTGTAACCTATTTTCATGGGCTTTCCTCTTTGTGATGTTAAGTTCCTGTTATGCGCTGTTATATAGTACATGCCTTGAGCTCTTATTTTGAAGGCGCTAAGAGCGGAAGTGATGACACGGAGTGGAGCGGAGGTTTTTGAAAGAAGGAAAATAAAGTGGTCCTCGTGTAAACTGGAGCCTCCGTGTTTGTTATTTTGTAGTTTCATACAGTATAGGCGACATTTATAAACCCTCGGTTACACTTTTTTAAATAGATTCAATCTTGCACGTAAAAAGTTTAAGTGGGGGCTTTAGTTGCGGCGCATGGACTTAATTTCTAAGTAAAGGTAAGACCATAATAACGTTTTTTTTATTAAATGTGCTTTTTTGTGTGCTACAGTTTGTATGTGTAAAGTTAAAGTTAAGTTAAAGTACCAATGATTGTCACACACACACTAGGTGTGGTGAAATTTGTCCTCTGCATTTGACCCATCCCCTGGTTCACCCCCTGGGAGGTGAGGGGAGCAGTGGGCAGCAGTGGCGCCGCGCCCGGGAATCATTTTTGGTGATTTAACCCCCAATTCCAACCCTTGATGCTGAGTGCCAAGCAGGGAAGAATGCTGGTATGAGCTTTTAAACATAACCCGTTAACTGCTGCCAATCAAATGGTGAATAAGATACTCTTTAGGGTTCATATGTTTGTAAATCTGACTGTGATGAAGTCAGTGCCTCACCAGCCATCAACCTCACCGCACGTCACTGTTCTTTTCCATAGCCCAAGTCAGACGCTTCTAGAGATTTTACAGCACTACATGCTTCCATCTGTTGAAAAGCTCTATGGAGATGATGATTTCATTTTCCAGCATGATATGGCACCTGCTGACCGGTATTTACT
>NC_084586.2:10332500-10397500 GCF_033978685.3 Nerophis lumbriciformis | reverse complement strand
TTCGGTCCTAACTTGTTCACACCTCCTCATATGGAAGCTACTTTTCCTTGTTGATGTCTCAAGAAGGGTAGAAATACAAGAGCACACACACACACACACACACACACACACACACACACACACACACACACACACACACAGTACGGTGGTGAGTGGGGATAAAGAACACTGACTATGAAGTGAACTCCTGCTGCTGTGCACAATTTGTTGACAAGTTGTGTTGTATTGTGTGGTTCACCTGCAGCACTATTACAGCCTGCAGTGAAGATGTGCAACACAACACAACACACACACACACTTTCTTGGAAGGAGCGTTTGTCACTTCTCTGCACGAGTAACAAATGTGTTTTTGATATTTATCGGCGCCTTTCATCCCTGCGACAGCTGGATTCACTGCGGACGTATAAAGTCCACACCTTTTAACAATGAAGAAGCTGTTTGCGTTTGCCCACTGATTTGTGGCGCCCCCTACGGGTCGGGGTCGAAACGCTCAAAGTTGTAGAGTGGAACCTCGATTTACGGACATAATTGTCTCTTGAAGAGTGTGGTTCCTATAGTTTCTCCATAAGAAACAATGTAAACATGAAATACAGGTTCCAGCCTTGACAAAAGTCCATATTTACTTTGAACACCACACAACATCAAATGCTATACAGTACCGTGTATCAAACTAGGACATTCCCACGGAATTCTGATGGGCCTCGAAACCAGCATACTTTTAAAATGGAGTCATTTGCAAACTCATGATTCTTTGAGTTTAAAATACAAAATTAGCCAAAAAAAAACCTAGCACAAAATGTTAGCATCTTCACTTCAGCATGCTACTATTAAAGACATCAGCATACTTCTAAGATGACGGCAAGTATTAAAATTCATCATTTTTAGGTGTAATCATACAAAATTAGCTAAAATGTTAGCATGCTAATATAACAGATTTTAAATCCATGACTTCGCTGTTAAAATGTGAGAAAAGTTCCTTGAGAAGAATACAACTTGACTCTGAAAGAAACATGGTATGAAATTTGACTTTTTAAAATGTAATATGATGACTTGATTCTTGATCATTTTTTTCGGAAATATAATATAAATATACACACACATGTATTATATATATGATATTTTATATATATTATATTTGTGTATATATATATACACATATAATATATAATGATATATATGTGTGTGTGTATGTATATATATATATATATATATATATATATATATATATATATATATACACACATACACATAATATATTGTGTGTATATATATATATATATATATATATATATACACATACACATATATATTATTATATGTGCATATATACACAAATATAATATATATAAAATATCATATATATAATATGTTATTATATATTATATAATATACATATATATGTGTGTGTGTGTATTTATATTACATATAAAATACATATATAATATTTATATATACATATTTATAATATTTATATATATATATATATATATATATATATATATATATATATATATATATATATATATATATATATATATATATATATGTATATTATATCTATCAATCAATCAATCAATGTTTATTTATACAGCCCTAAATCACAAGTGTCTCAAAGGGCTGCACAAGCCACAACGACATCCTCGGTTCAGATCCCACATCATTATATATATATATATATATATATATATATATATATATATATATAAATGTGTGTGTATTTATATTATATATATGTATATATATATATATAAATGTGTGTGTATTTATATTATATATATATGTATATATATATATATATATATATATATATATGTATGTATATATATATATATGTATATATATATATGTTTTATATATATGTATATATATTATGTTATATATATATTGTATTTGTATATATATTATGTTATATATATATTGTATTTGTATATATATTATATTTATATATATATATATATATATATATATATATACACATAATATGTAATATATTTATATATACACATATAATATATTATATATATTATTTGTGTATATATATATATATATATAAACATATATATATATACACATCTGCGATGAGGTGGCGACTTGTCCAGGGTGTACCCCGCCTTCCGCCCGATTGTAGCTGAGATAGCGCCCCCCGCGACCCTGAAGGGAATAAGCGGTAGAAAATGGATGGATATATACACATAATATATATTCTAAATAATATAATTTATTTTTTTTATATGTATATTATAGATTTAATATAGACTAATTTTCATTTTTTGTCACCTTTTTACACTTTATTCTTGACTTTTTAAAATTTGACATATTTATAAACAACTGAATTGCTTTAAAACATAATGAAATAGGACTTTTTAAAGCAACGTACCACTATTTTATTAAAATACATCATTTTAAAAATTACAGCTAAATTCATTCAAAATAAAATAAAAAATCCTTTTTAAAATGATATCCAACAACACCATTATTCTTGATATTAGTAAAACATTAACAGTTTTCAACGCTTACACAAGGCTGCCATCAATATATTGCTAAAAAGGTAAAAATGGTAAGTCCAAAGGGTTTTTTCACTGTCGTGGTGGTGTGGAAGAGTGTGGAGAAGAAGTGGAAGAGTGTGGAGAAGACGTGGAAGAGTGTGGAGAAGACGTGGAAGACTGTGGAGAAGACGTGGAAGAGTGTGGAGAAGACGTGGAAGAGTGTGGAGAAGACGTGGAAGAGTGTGGAGAAGACGTGGAATAGTGTGGAAAAGAAGTGGAAAAGTGTGGAGAAAACTTGAAAGAGTGTGGAAAAGAAGTGGAAGAGTGCGGAGAAGAAGTGGAATAGTGCGGAGAAGAAGTGGAAGAGTGCGGAGAAGAAGTGGAAGAGTGCGGAGAAGAAGTGGAAGAGTGCGGAGAAGAAGTGGAAGAGTGCGGAGAAGACGTGGAAGAGTGCGGAGAAGACGTGGAAGAGTGCGGAGAAGACGTGGAAGAGTGCGGAGAAGACGTGGAAGAGTGCGGAGAAGACGTGGAAGAGTGCGGAGAAGACGTGGAAGAGTGCGGAGAAGACGTGGAAGAGTGCGGAGAAGAAGTGGAAGAGTGCGGAGAAGAAGTGGAAGAGTGCGGAGAAGAGTGTGGAGAAGAAGTGGAAGAGTGTGGAGAAGACGTGGAAGAGTGTGGAGAAGACGTGGAAGAGTGTGGAGAAGACTTGGAAGAGTGTGGAGAAGACTTGGAAGAGTGTGGAGAAGACGTGGAAGAGTGTGGAGAAGAAGTGGAATAGTGTGGAGAAGAAGTGGAAGAGTGTGGAGAAGAAGTGGAAGAGTGCGGAGAAGAAGTGGAAGAGTGCGGAGAAGAAGTGGAAGAGTGCGGAGAAGAAGTGGAAGAGTGCGGAGAAGAAGTGGAAGAGTGCGGAGAAGAAGTGGAAGAGTGCGGAGAAGAAGCGGAAGAGTGCGGAGAAGAAGCGGAAGAGTGCGGAGAAGAAGCGGAAGAGTGCGGAGAAGAAGCGGAAGAGTGCGGAGAAGAAGCGGAAGAGTGCGGAGAAGAAGCGGAAGAGTGCGGAGAAGAAGCGGAAGAGTGCGGAGAAGAAGCGGAAGAGTGCGGAGAAGACGCGGAAGAGTGCGGAGAAGACGTGTGGAATAGTGCGGAGAAGACGTGTGGAATAGTGCGGAGAAGACGTGGAATAGTACGGAGAAGACGTGGAATAGTGTGGAGAAGAAGCGGAAGAGTGTGGAGAAGAAGCGGAAGAGTGCGGAGAAGAAGCGGAAGAGTGCGGAGAAGAAGCGGAAGAGTGCGGAGAAGAAGCGGAAGAGTGCGGAGAAGAAGCGGAAGAGTGCGGAGAAGAAGCGGAAGAGTGCGGAGAAGAAGCGGAAGAGTGCGGAGAAGAAGCGGAAGAGTGCGGAGAAGAAGCGGAAGAGTGCGAAGAAGAAGCGGAAGAGTGCGGAGAAGAAGCGGAAGAGTGCGGAGAAGAAGCGGAATAGTGCGGAGAAGTAGCGAAATAGTGCGGAGAAGAAGCGGAAGAGTGCGGAGAAGAGGTGGAATAGTGTGGAGAAGAAGTGGAAGAGTGCGGAGAAGAAGTGGAAGAGTGCGGAGAAGACGTGGAAGAGTGTGGAGAAGAAGTGGAAGAGTGTCTGCTGCAGATTAGAGGAGATAAGAAGAGGAAAGTTGTGTTGGAGGAGGCCAAAGAAAAGTACTGTGAGACGTGAAAGGACAGCAGAGACAAGGCACAGGATGGAGGTGGGAGGTCGGAAGCGGAGGTGTCGTCTGCCATCCTCCTGTTGTCATGGCGATCGCTTCACCGCATTTGGCAGCCACTTTTAAAAGCGCTTTATTTCTGGAGCCTTGGTGGTTTTGGCACGAGCGACAGGTGCCTTCCTCGCCTGTCGCTCGCACCTTCGCAAAAATGGCGGCGGGAAAGGTGAGGGGGGATGAGGGGGGGGCGGCGCTTCAACCGGGCGTCATGTGGAATATTAATGGCGGCAGCTGGCGAAGACGGCAGCGTCGCGCCATTGCATGAAAGTGAGGAATAAAAAGTGACAAACGCTTGATTGTTTACGAGCACGATGACACACGATTATTCTTTTTACGGCCGGCGTTAAAAAACATTTAAAAGGTGGTAAAATAGGTAAAAATGAATCAAAGTTTTTGTGTTTCTTGACATTAAACACACTATAATGGGACTGTCTGTAAACGTAGCTTGTCGCTGCAACTCCCTGCTTCTCATACACACCTGCTCTGGCAGAGCATAAGGAGACGTAGCAGGAGGGATCGTGGTGAGTCAGATTCTATTTTCCACACACACAAAAAAGACTAAGACCATCTGGCAACTTTTTCTGGTCTTTTCGGAGACTTTGTTATGAAAACCGGCAGTGGTCTTCCCAATAAAACAAATGAATGATCATGAAAATAACCGCTGGATTGAGGTCACATTGTTATAAGGAAAATGTGTGTACTATTTCAAAAGAGACTTTACGAGGAAATCAAAATGCCTTCAAAATAAAAGCATCATGTTAGGATGACGTATTCACCTAGAAATAACAATGAAAATATTCTAATCCATTTGTTTTTAAACTTAACTTACATGTTTTGAGGAAAAAGGTTGTAATGTTGCACTGGAAAATATGTACTTTTGCAAGAATAATGTCCCGAAAATAAATGTTTTGTTTTTGCAAATAAATTACTGTATCGCTTCAAAATAAAGGCATAAAATTAGGATGACGATTAAGTTGATTTCACTTCATTCCATTTTATGAGTTTGGTCTTATTACGCAAAAAATAAATAATCTAAAAGTATTTATATGTTATTAATATAATCAAAATAACAAGAGAATGTTATTTTGAAAAAGTTATTTTTGTTGGCATATTTTTAAGGACCTATCAATTTGTACAATTGTAAGAAAAAAGGAATTGTGTGTTTAGTGTTTGTATGCTGTATATATGTGTATGTATATATATATATATATATATTAATATACATATATTTATATATATATATACATATATATATATATATTAATATATATATATATATATTAACATATTTATATATATATATATTATTATATATATACATACAGTATATTAATATGTATGTATATATAATATATTAATACACTTATTTATATATATATATTAATATATATATATATACATACAGTATATTAATATGTATATATATATATAATATATTAATATACATATATATATATATATATATATATATATATATTAACATATTTACATATATATATATATATATATATATATATATATATATATATATATACATATATATATATATAATTCATGTCACTTTTTTTAAAACGTGGTCAAGAATCAAGTCATCATTCATTTTTTAATTATTATTAAGAATCAAGTTGTATTATTTTCAAGGAACATTCATCAAATTTGAATGTAATTCCTAGAAAAGTCCTGTTTTTTTAAGGAATTATGTTCCTTAAAGTAGTAATATTTAGATTACAATAGTCATTTTGTCAGTTTCAAGAATTTTAATCTACGGTAGAAAAATCTGAAGATGTCATTTTATGTCATGTTTTCTGGAATTAAGTTGTATTTTTTCAAGAAAAACACTTGTACTATATATTATTTTTCAAAGTCCTATTCATGTCTTATTTTTTGATAATTATGTCGTATATTTGTCCATTTAGCAAATTAATTTCCGTATGTTTGTGGTTATAATCACTTGTTCTCCCCTCATATTTTAATTAATTGCTGTAAAAATGACTTCTTCTCGCTTTGTTGGACTTTATTCTTGAGGATGCAAATATTTTTGAATAAATAATATTCCTGGAATGCTACATTGTTTCTTGGAAATTTCAAGGCTTGCTATTCATTGTATCTTTTTTTTTTTAGCCCCGTAAAAAAAACAAAAAACATTATTCTCGTAATCATGTAATTAGTTTGCACGCGTCTCTAATGTTTCTTTCCATAAAGTCAAAAACACTGCAGTTTGCATGCCAGGCCAATAGGTGGCGATGCAACATTACGCTACGAAAGAAATGTCAACTAAAAAAATAAGTTTTTACTTAAACTTCTTTAGCATTTAGACTGAAAACAGAATTTTTGTTTATTTTTAAGTGACTTTTTTTCCCTCCATAAACTTAAAAGAAGTGTTTTTGGTGTATTTTGGGGTCAAATATTGTGTTTTGATGCAATGGTGTTGCAGCATTTGGTCTCCACTCGCCAAAATGTGGTTGTCAGTACGACGGCGTTTACCTTGTGGGTTGCATCAAATACTCACCTGGCTTTTTTCCTCTTCTCAGGCATCCGGCCGCAGATAATGAACGGGCCGATGCACCCACGCCCCCTGGTGGCGCTGCTGGACGGGCGCGACTGCACGGTGGAGATGCCCATCCTCAAGGACCTGGCCACCGTGGCCTTCTGTGACGCACAGTCCACGCAGGAGATCCACGAGAAGGTAGGGACTGGAAAGAGCGTAAATAAAGTTATTGTTTGTTCATAATCTGTAGATAAACAATCAATCAAAGTTGACTTATACAGCCCTTAATCACAAATGTCTCAAAGGGCTGCAAATATAAGATAAGTATACGAATAACAGACCCCCTCTGCCATTCGTTAACTTAATTAGCAACCGTTTATTGACTGTATTTTAACAAAAAAGTTGTTTTATTTTCAGTTATTACATTACAAGAATAAAGTAGGATTTTTTTTCCAAGATTCAAGCTCTTTAGATCACTCAGAAAAATGTTACTTTCAAAAGTCCTAATTTTATCAAATTTATTATCATAGAAAAATGTTATACTTGTTAAAAAAAAAAAAAAAAGTTGTAGTAGTTTTAATGGTATTTTTTTAAATTATTTGATGTATTTGTATGTGTACAATGTTTTGTGTTGTAAATATTTATTTCGGACATAAACACGGGGATTTTTCGAACATTGTTTCACATTCCAACATGTCCGAAAAGGAGTGGGAAGAAGCAGAGCTCATTTAATCCCATCCCTTCCCTGTGTGGAAATCATTTAAACACAATTGTTCACGTCTTTTTTGGTTCTTGAACACAACAACAATATATGGATAATATAGTTCATTTACGGTATATGTGATAGATGGATTTTGGGGACACTGAAAAAGACAGAAAAATTACAAGAAAACATTTTTAAAAGTTCATAAAATAGGAGTGTAAATATATTTTTTTTTTTTTTTTTTATTTATTTATTTTTTTTTTTTATGTATGTTATATAATATTTGTTTTTTTACATAATTATATATTTTTTAAACATTTATTTATTGCATGATAAAAATGCAGTTACATTTTTAATAGATTGTTTTGATATATTTGTATTATTATATTTATATATAAATGCTGATACAGTATGTAGTTATTGCATCATAAAATAAGGTCAAAATTAAGTGAACTTTTATATTATAAAATATATTAATTATATTATTTAAATATAAATGCATGTATTTACTGCATGATAAAAAATAAGGTCAAAATTAAATCAAATCAAATCAAATCAACTTTATTTATAGATGAACATTTATTATGTATTTGTTATATTATTTGTATGTAAATACTGAAATATTTATTTATTGCATGATAAAATAATGTCATAACATTAAATGAATGTTCATAAGATATTTATTTTATTCTATTATTTATATATAAGTGCTTGAATATGTATATATTGCATGATAAAATGTCATAAAATTAAATGAACATTTACATAATGTTATGTAATATTTTGATTTGAAATTGAATGAAGTGAAATAAATAAATAAACTCATGCTAATTTTACACCTTTATTCTGAAGCAATACAATATTTTATTTCCTGGTGATGCAAAAACAAAACATTTATTTTTGGGACATTATTCTTGCAAAAGTACACATATTTTCCCTTATAACATTACAACCTCTTTCCTGAAAACATGTAAGTTAAGTTTAAACACAAATAGATTGGAATGTTTTCATTGTTATTTCTACATGAATATGTCATCCTAACATGATGCTTTTATTTTCAAGGCATTTTGATTTCCTCCTAAAGTTACATTTTTGTCATTTCTACTTTTTTGAAATAGTTCACACATTTTCCTTATAACAATGGTCATGGTCATTAATTTATTTTGTTTATTTTCCTGTTTTTTTTAAATTATGACATATTACTAGAAATTATTATTTTTTTTTTCATATTGCAACTTATTCTCAGTCAATGGTGGAGGTGTCGGTTTGAATAAACTTCTTCCTGCTCTTTTTCGGACACGTTGAAGAAGTGTGAACATGATGTACTTCAGTTACCAGGTTCACTGTCATATGATTGTTATTATTTTTGCTATTATTATTGTTATTGTTATTATTTCTATTATTATTGATTTTATTATTGTTAATATTATTGATATTATTGTTATTATTATTTATATTATTATTGATTTTATTATTGTTAATATTATTATATTATTGTTATTATTATTATTATTGTTGTTGTTATAATAATTGCTATTATTATTGTTGCTATTATTAATATTAATAGTATTGATATAATTATTGCAATTATTACTATTATTATTGCTATTATTGTTGTTAATTCTAAATTATATCATTATTGCTATTATTATTGTTAATATTATTATCATTATTATTGTTGTTATTATTATTGAGGCAGCATAGCTGTTGTGTCCTTGGGCAAGACACTCCACCCACTTGCTCCCAGTGCCACCCACACTGGTTTAAAAATATAACTTAGATATTGGGTTTCAAGTAAAGCGCTTTGAGCCACTAGAGAAAAGCGCTATATAAATATAATTCACTTCACTTCATTCACTATTGTTATTATTTTTGCTATTATTATTGCTTTTATTATGGTTAATATTATTGATATTATTATTATTAACATTGCTATTATTGCCATTATTATTGCCATTATTATTGCTATATTATTGTTATTATTATTATTGCTATTATTGCTTTGAGCCACTAGAGAAAGCGCTATATAAATATAATATACTTCACTTCATTCGCTATTGTTATTATTATTGTTATTATTTTTACTATTATTGCTTTTATCATGGTTAATATTATTATTATTGTTATTATTTTTGCTATTATTATTGCTTTTGTTATGGTTAATATTATTGTTATTATTGCTATTTTTATTATTGATATTATTGATATTATTATTATTAACATTACTATTATTATTGTTATTGCTATTATTATTGTTACATTATTATTATTATTATTGCTTTGAGCCACTAGAGAAAAGCGCTATATAAATATAATTCACTTCATTCACTATTGTTATTATTTTTGCTATTATAATTGCTTTTATTATGGTTAATATTATTGATATTATTATTATTAACATTGCTATTATTGCCATTATTATTGATATTATTATTGCTATATTATTGTTATTATTATTATTGCTATTATTGCTTTGAGCCACTAGAGAAAAGCGCTATATAAATATAATATACTTCACTTCATTCGCCATTGTTATTATTTTTGCTATTATTGCTTTTATCATGGTTGATATTATTGTTATTATTATTATTGATATTATTTCTATTATTATTATTATTGATATTGTTATTGCTATTATTATTATTATTGTTATTATTATTGATATTATTATTGTTAGTATGATTGTTAATATTATTGTTATTACTGCTATTATTATTATTATTGATAATATTTTTATTATTATAGATATTATTATTGTTGTTATTGCTATTATTGTTATTAATATTGCATTATTAGTATTCGTATTATTGCTATTATTGTTATTTCTATTATTATTGTTATTGCTGTTATTGCTATTATTATTGATATTAATATAATTATTGCTGTTATTATTATTATTGCTAACATTATTGCTATTGATATATTATTGCTATTATTGTTATTATTTATATTATTGTTATTGCTGTTATTATTATTGTTGTTATTATTATTGTTATTTTCATTGATATTAATATAATTATTGCTGTTATTATTATTGCTAATATTATTGCTATTATTTCTATGATATTATTATTGTTATTGCTATTGTTATTATTGCTATTATTATTATTATTATTATTGCTATTGATATTATTATTATTATTGCTATTAATATTATTATTATTGCTATTGTTGTTATTGCTATTATTATTTATAATATTATTGCTATTAATATTGTTATTATTATTGCTCTTATTGTTGTTATTGCTATTGATATTATTGCTATTAAATGTTTTTATTATTATTGCTATTAAAATTGTTATTATTATTGCTAATATTATTGCTATTATTCCTATGATATTATTATTCTTATTGCTATTGTTATTATTGCTATTATTATTATTATTGCCATTGATATTATTATTATTGCTATTAATATTGTTATTATTATTGCTATTGTTGTTGTTATTGCTATTATTATTGTTATTATTATTGCTATTAAATGTTTTTATTATTATTGCTATTAAAATTTTTATTATTATTGCTATAATTGTTGCTATTATTATTGTTATTAAAATTGTTATTACTATTGCTATAATTATTGCTATTAAAATTGTTATTATTGCTATTATTATTGCTCTTATTATTGCTATTAATATGATTATTATTGCTATTATTATTATTATTGCTATGTGCGTGAACAGTACAGTATTATGAAAGCACATGTTAGGACGTAGGTGGTGGTGGTGTTGAAATGGAGAGTTCAGTACGGCGAGGCGAGCGCTGTAATGACTTTGCTTGCAGAGAAGATCTTTATTGGCGCTCATGGCTGCAAGACAATATCGTGCAGGAGAGGACTATCGCTGAAGTGACGACTATCGCTCCATCTCGCGCACGCCGCCTTTTGTTGATGAAAGGGAGACATATTGAAAAACCTGCGAGGAGACCAATTCACTCGCAGACGCAGGAAGTGTGCGTGTGCGTGTGCGATTGTGTGTGTGCGTGTGTGTGTTTTAACGGCGCCTTATCAGCCCAAACAGGGTAATGTTCACTCGGCCTGTAATAAGAGGAGATAGCCAGGGGGGCTTGATGGAGATTGGAAAAGTGCAATCTGGTCTTCCTGCGCCAGCGCCGTGTGACGCAGGAGCAATAAGTTCAATAAGCACAAATTGACTGGAGCAGTGTCTTACCATGTCACAAAGTGTTGTCACTCTTCACTGTGTCAGGTGCAACACTGCCTCAGAGTAGTTCTTGTGTTTGTGTCAGGGAGGGAGGGCAGGCGCGGCCTACAAGAAGAAGAAGACTGTAAGACTTCTCAGGCAGCTGGGAGATCATCTCTCTCACTGGCAGGCACCAATAAACCTGCACACTTACAGTATACACTGCGCAATACTTGTTGCTTTGTCCAACATTGTGCACACGTGCAGTTGACCAACACTAATAGTTGCACAATATTGCTCTCATACTTGTGCACACTAATTGTTGCCTGTTAAGTGTGCACAATAATAGTGCTGCAGTATTTGTGCTATATACTCTACAAGATATTAACCCTAACACTAACAATTGTCTATTTAGTGTGCACACTATTTGTCCAGTGTGTCTATACTAAACATTGTCTATTTAGTGCATACACTAATATTTGTCCAGTGTGTTTATACTAAACATTGTCTACTTAGTGTGCACACTATTTGTTCAGTAAGTGTGCACACTAAGAATTGTCTATTTAGTGCGCACACTAATAATTGTCTATTTAGTGTGCACACTAATATTTGTCCAGTAAGTGTGCACGCTAATAGTTGCCCAGTAAGTGTGCACACTAATGGTTGCCATGTAAGTGTGCACACTACGAATTGTCTATTTAGTGTACACACTAATATTTGTCCAGTAAGTGTCTATACTAAAAATGGTCTATTTAGGTGCTCACTAATATTTGTTCAGTAAGTGTGCACACTAATATTTGTCCAGTAAGTGTGTGTATACAAAAAATGGTCTATTTAGTGTGCACACTAATATTTGTCCAGTAAGTGTGTATGCTAAGAATTGTCTATTTAGTGTGCACACTATTTGTCCAGTAAGTGTGTACGCTAAGAATTGTCTATTTAGTGTGCACACTAATATTTGTTCAGTAAGTGTGTATACTACAAAATGTCTATTTAGTGTGCACACTAAGAATAGTCTATTTAGTGTGCACACTAATATTTGTCCAGTAAGTGTGCACGCTAATAGTTGCCCAGTAAGTGTGCACACTAATGGTTGCCATGTAAGTGTGCACACTACGAATTGTCTATTTAGTGTACACACTAATATTTGTCCAGTAAGTGTCTATACTAAAAATGGTCTATTTAGGTGCTCACTAATATTTGTTCAGTAAGTGTGCACACTAATATTTGTCCAGTAAGTGTGTGTATACAAAAAATGGTCTATTTAGTGTGCACACTAATATTTGTCCAGTAAGTGTGTACGCTAAGAATTGTCTATTTAGTGTGCACACTAATATTTGTCCAGTAAGTGTGTACGCTAAGAATTGTCTATTTAGTGTGCACACTAATATTTGTTCAGTAAGTGTGTATACTACAAAATGTCTATTTAGTGTGCACACTAAGAATAGTCTATTTAGTGCGCACACTAATATTTGTCCAGTAAGTGTGTACGCTAAGAATTGTCTATTTAGTGTGCACACTAATATTTGTCCAGTAAGTGTGTACGCTAAGAATTGTCTATTTAGTGTGCACACTAATATTTGTTCAGTAAGTGTGTATACTACAAAATGTCTATTTAGTGTGCACACTAAGAATAGTCTATTTAGTGTGCACACTAATATTTGTCCAGTAAGTGTGTACGCTAAGAATTGTCTATTTAGTGTGCACACTAATATTTGTCCAGTAAGTGTGTACGCTAAGAATTGTCTATTTAGTGTGCACACTAATATTTGTTCAGTAAGTGTGTATACTACAAAATGTCTATTTAGTGTGCACACTAAGAATAGTCTATTTAGTGCGCACACTAATATTTGTCCAGTAAGTGTCTATATATTAAAAATGGTCTATTTAGTGTGCACACTAAGAATTGTCTATTTAGTGCGCACACTAATATTTGTTCAGTAAGTGTGTACACTAAGAATTGTCTATTTAGTGTGCACACTAATATTTGTCCAGTAAGTGTGTGTATACAAAAAATTGTCTATTTAGTGTGCACACTAATATTTGTAAAGTAAGTGTGTACACTAAGAATTGTCTATTGAGTGTGCACACTAATATATGTACAGTAAGTGTGTTTATGTATACAAAAAAATGTCTATTTAGTGTGCACACTAATATTTGTCCAGTAAGTGTGCACACTAATAATTGTCTATTTAGTGTGCACTAATATTTGTCCAGTAAATGTATATACTAAAAATGGTCTATTTAGTGTGCACACTATTTGTTCAGTAAGTGTGTATACTAAGAATTGTCTATTTAGTGCACACACTAATAATTGTCTATTGAGTGTGCACACTAATATTTGTACAGTAAGTGTGCACGCTAATAGTTGCCCAGTAAGTGTGCACGCTACGAATTGTCTATTTAATGTGCACACTAATATTTGTCCAATAAGTGTCTATAATGAAAATGATGTATTTAGTGTGCACACTAATATTTGTTCAGTAAGTGTGCACACTAAGAATTGTCTATTTAGTGTGCACACTAATATTTGTCCAGTAAGTGTCTATACTAAAAATTGTCTATTTAGTGTGCACACTAATATTTGTCCAGTAAGTGTGTATACTAAGAATTGTCTATTTAGTGTGCACACTAAAAATTGTCTATTGAGTGTGCACTAATATTTGTACAGTAAGTGTGCACGCTAATAGTTGCCCAGTAAGTGTGCACACTATGAATTGTCTTTTTAGTGTGCACACTAATATTTGTTCAGTAAGTGTACACACTAAGAATTGTCTGTTGAGTGTGCACACTAATATTTGTCCAGAAAGTGTGTGTATACAAAAAATTGTCTATTTAGTGTGCACACTAATAATTGTCTATTTAGTGTGCACACTAATATTCATCCAGTAAGTGTGCATACTAAGAATTGTCTATTTAGTGTGCACACTAATATTTATCCAGTAAGTGTGCATACTAAGAATTGTCTATTTAGTGTGCATACTAATATTTGTACAGTAAGTGTGCACGCTAAAAGTTGCCCAGTAAGTGTGCACACTACGAATTGTCTATTTAGTGTGCACACTAATGGTTGCCCAGTAAGTGTGCGCACTAACATGTTGCGGTGTTGGTATGGTTAGTTTGAAGTGTGCAACGAAATGAGTGCAGTAGTTTTAAGTTCCACAAGTACAAACCCCGTTTCTATATGAGTTGGGAAATTGTGTTGGATGTAAATATAAACGGAATACAATGATTTGCAAATCCTTTTCAACCCATATTCAGTTGAATGCACTACAAAGACAACATATTTGATATTCAAACTCATAAACTTTTTTTTTTTTTTGCAAATAATAATTAACTTAGAATTTCATGGCTGCAACACGTGCCAAAGTAGTTGGGAAAGGGCATGTTCACCACTGTGTTACATCACCTTTTCTTTTAACTACACTCAATAAACGATTGGGAACTGAGGAAACTAATTGTTGCAGTTTTGAAAGTGGAATTCTTTCCCATTCTTGTTTTATGTAGAGCTTCAGTCGTTCAACAGTCCGGGGTCTCCGCTGTCGTATTTTACGCTTCATAATGCGCCACACATTTTCGATGGGAGACAGGTCTGGACTGCAGGCGGGCCAGGAAAGTACCTGCACTCTTTTTTTACGAAGCCACGCTGTTGTAACACGTGGCTTGGCATTGTCTTGCATGAAAAAGACGGCGCTTAGATGGCAGCATATGTTGTTCCAAAACCTGTATGTACCTTTCAGCATCAATGGTGCCTTCACAGATGTGTAAGTTACCCATGCCTTGGGCACTAATGCACCCCCATACCATCACAGATGCTGGCTTTTCAACTTTGCATCGATAACAGTCTGGATGGTTCGCTTCCCCTTTGGTCCGGATGACACAATGTCGAATATTTCCAAAAACCATTTGAAATGTGGACTCCTCAGACCACAGAACACTTTTCCACTTTGCATCAGTCCATCTTAGATGATCTCGGGCCCAGAAAAGATGGGGAATGTTTCTGGGTGTTGTTGATAAATGGCTTTTGCTTTGCATAGTAGAGTTTTAACTTGTACTTACAGATGTAGCGACAAACTGTATTTAGTGACAGTGGTTTTCTGAAGTGTTCCTGAGCCCATGTGGTGATATCCTTTTAGAGATTGATGTCGGTTTTTGATACAGTGCCGTCTGAGTGCCGTGATCGAAGGTCACGGTCATTCAATGTTGGTTACACTAACGAAGTGGGTGTGGCTGGCAGGTGCTGAACGAGGCAGTGGGGGCCATGATGTACCACACCATCACTCTGACCAGGGAGGACCTGGAGAAGTTCAAAGCACTACGCATCATCATCCGCATCGGCAGCGGCTACGACAACATCGACATCAAGGCTGCCGGGGAGCTCGGTATGTACACCACCACCATCATCATCATCATCATCTTCCTCCTCCTAGTCAGGCTGTATTTGATCCAACATCAAAGTTGACAAGGTAGGACGACTGCTCCTTCTTTAATGTCCGACGTCAGACTGATGGCGTGCGGGACAGAAGACAAGAGTCCTTCCTGTCCTGTCAGCAGCTCCAAGAGTTTGACACACATCTAAGTCACCCACTCACCACATCTAAGTCACCCACTCACAAGGCAATCAGCTGATAGCAGCCAGCAGGGAAGGCAGCCTATTGACTGAAGAGGCCATTTTTCATGTCCTGTGTGGGTTTTCTAGGGCATACAGAGCAGGATGAGGGCTCACACAAGTGCAGGAAGTGAGGAAAAAAAACAAAGCGATGCCACTCAAAGATCCTCCATATGACAGGAGAGCGCAGCGCTTTTAGAGACCTACAAATGAAATTGCAATTCAAAGATTGTCTACATGAGCACTTTGCTGTTTTCTAAAATGCTAGTCAAAGATCCTCTGACAGGAGTGCTCTATGGGCGAATGCAAAAATTTGATTTTAGGGCATACTTGCCAACCCTCCCGAATTTTCCGGGAGACTCCCGAAATTCAGCGCCTCTCCCGAAAACCTCCCGGGACAAATATTCTCCCGAAAATCTCCCGATTTTTCAGCCGGAGCTGGAGGCCACGCCCCCTCCAGCTCCATGCGGACCTGAGTGAGGACAACCTTTTTTCACGACGGGAGGACAACAGGGTGACAAGAACTAAATGATCCAGACTAGAGATAAATTGTATTATGTTTATCTTACCTAAAAATAAATATATTTATTAATTTTTTTTTAAAAACTAAATACATTTTTACTATATTTTGCTAAAAACGTCAAAATTAATTGTATTTTTATTTGTATTTTTTCTGACTCCTTATTACATCCAGCCATAGAATTATACATTAAAATAAACATATTTGAAATAATTAATTTTAAATTATCATAATAATTCATTTAAAATGACCATATTTAATTATTAAAATAATTGCTTGTTTATCGACAACTTTAGCATTTTATTCATTACATTTTGAAGCTCTCAGAAGCCAAGTTATGTTATATTCCTTAAGATTTATTTATGCAAGTTTGAAGTATCAATTATCTAAACACAGTTTTGTTTGCATATTTTCAGGATATATATATCCATCCATCCATCCATTTTCTACCGCTTATTCCCTTTGGGCTCGCGGGGGGCGCTGGAGCCTATCTCAGCTACAATCGGGCGGAAGGCGGGGTACACCCTGGACAAGTCGCCACCTCATCGCAGGGCCAACACAGATAGACAGACAACATTCACACTCACATCCACACACTAGGGCCAATTTAGAGTTGCCAATCAACTTGTATATATATATATATATATATATATATATATATATATATATATATATATATATATATATATACATATATATATATATATATATATATATATATACATATATATATGTGTATGATATACTTGACTTGGTGAATTCTAGCTGTCAATATACTCCTCCCCTCTTAACCACGCCCCGCCCCTGACCACGCCCCCCGCCTCCCACCTCCCGAAATCGGAGGTTTCAAGGTTGGCAAGTATGTTTTAGGGACATGCTAAAAACGGTAGTCAAAGATCCTCTATAGGACAGGAGCGCTGTATTAATTTTAAGGACTCATTACAAACAGAAATCCAAGATCCTCTACGTAACAGGAGCGCTGTGCTGATTTTAAGGACTCACTAAAAAAAGAAATCCAAGATCCTCTACGTGACAGGAGCGCTGTGTTGATTTTAAGGACCCACCAAAAAACGGTAGTCAAAGATAATTTATATGATAGCACCGCTGTGCTGATTTTAGGGACCTGCTACAAAAAAAGTAGTCAAAGATCCTCAATATGACAGGAGTGTTGTGCTGATTATAAGGACCTACTAAAAACAGTAGTCAAAGATCCTCTAAATGACAGCAGCGCTGTGCTGATTTTAAGGACCTATTAAAAACAGTAGTCAAAGATCCTCTATATTACAGCAGCGCTGTGCTGATTTTAAAGACCTAATAATACAAAGTTGGTAGTCAAAGATCCTCTATATGACAATAGTGTTGTGCTGATTTGAAGGACCTACTAAAAATAGTAGTCAAAGATCCTCTATATAACAAGAGCACTGTGCTGATATGAAAGATCTACTAAAAACAGCAGTCAAAGTTCCTCTAAATAACAGAACTTTGTTGATTTTAAGAACCTACTAAAAACAGTAGTCAAAGATCCTGTATATGACAAGAGCAATGTGCTGATTTTAAGGACCTACTAAAAACAGTAGTCAAAGATCCTCTACATGACAAGAGTGTTGTTTAAGGACCTACTAAAAACAGTAGTCAAAGATCCTCTATATAACAGGAGCACTGTGCTGATTTTAAGGACCTACTAAAAACAGCAGTCAAAGATCCTCTAAATAACAGAACTTTGTTGATTTTTAAGGACCTACTAAAAACAGTAGTCAAAGATCCTCTACATGACAAGAGTGTTGTTTAAGGACCTACTAAAAACAGTAGTCTAAGATCCTCTATATAACAGGAGCACTGTGCTGATTTTAAGGACCTACTAAAAACAGCAGTCAAAGATCCTCTAAATAACAGAACTTTGTTGATTTTTAAGGACCTACTAAAAACAGTAGTCAAAGATCCTCTACATGACAAGAGTGTTGGTTAAGGACCTACTAAAAACAGTAGTCAAAGATCCTGTATATGACAAGAGCACTGTGCTGATTTTAAGGACCTACTAAAAACAGTAGTCAAAGATCCTCTACATGACAGAACTTTGTTGATTTTAAGGACCTACTAAAAACAGTAGTCAAAGATCCTATATATGACAAGAGCACTGTGCTGATTTTAAAGACCTACTAAAAACAGCAGTCAAAGATCTTCTACATGACAGAACTTTGTTGATTTTAAGCACCTACTAAAAACAGTAGTCAAAGATCCTGTATATGACAAGAGCACTGTGCTGATTTTAAAGACCTACTAAAAACAGCAGTCAAAGATCCTCTACATGACAGAACTTTGTTGATTTTAAGGACCTACTAAAAACAGTAGTCAAAGATCCTGTATATGACAAGAGCACTGTGCTGATTTTAAAGACCTACTAAAAACAGCAGTCAAAGATCCTCTAAATAACAGAACTTTGTTGATTTTAAGGACCTACTAAAAACAGTAGTCAAAGATCCTGTATATGACAAGAAAGAGCACTGTGCTGATTTTAAGGACCTACTAAAAACAGTAGTCAAAGATCCTGTATATGACGAGAGCACTGTGCTGATTTAATGGAGTTACTAAAAACAGTAGTCAAAGATCTTGTATATGACAAGAGCACTGTGCTGATTTTAAGGACCTACTAAAAACAGTAGTCAAAGATCCTGTATATGACAGGAGCGCTGTGCTGTTGTCCACCACAGGCATCGCGGTGTGCAACATCCCGTCGGCGGCGGTGGAGGAGACGGCCGACTCCACCCTCTGCCACATCCTCAACTTGTACCGGCGGAACACGTGGCTCTACCAGGCTCTGCGGGAAGGCACGCGGGTCCAAAGCGTGGAGCAGATCCGCGAGGTGGCGTCCGGCGCCGCCCGCATCCGGGGCGAGACTCTGGGCCTCATCGGCTTCGGTGAGTACACGTCGGCCGTCTGGTCTCAGCGATGACGGGGGATTGCGTCATCGAGCCGTGTCCCCAGGGCGATCAGGGCAGGCGGTGGCGGTGCGGGCCAAAGTGTTCGGCTTCAACGTGATCTTCTACGACCCGTACCTCCAGGACGGCCTGGAGCGCTCGCTGGGCGTCCAGCGCGTCTACACCCTGCAGGACCTGCTGTACCAGAGCGACTGCGTGTCCCTGCACTGCAACCTGAACGAGCACAACCACCACCTCATCAATGACTTCACCATCAAACAGGTCTGTTGTCTGGCGCCCTCTGGAGGAGGCGGGCAGTAGTGCGGCACAAGTCCTTTGGAACAACGGCGTGTTTTGACTTCAGATGCGACAAGGAGCGTTCCTGGTGAACACGGCCAGAGGAGGCCTGGTGGACGAGAAGGCCCTGGCCCAGGCCTTGAAGGAGGGGAGGATACGAGGAGCCGCCCTGGACGTCCACGAGACAGAACCTTTCACGTGAGTCCTGCTCCTTTCTACAAACATTCCATTGGAAGGAAATGATGCTGGTTTTGAACTTAATGTTTGCAGGACATTTGCTTGAATTGTCGGATAAACATAAAACTATTGTTAGTTGTTTTTTTTATTGTATTATTATTGTTTATTAGTCTTATTATTTGATGTATTTATATTATACAATTAGTTTTTCTTAAAGTATTATTATTTTATGTATATAATTTAAAATGCTATTAGTTTGTCTTATGTTTTTTTGGATTTATTTATTTATTTTAAATAGGTTTGTCTTTAATTAATATGATGTTATGGTACTATTGTATTTAATTATTATGCTTCTTTTTTAGTTTATAACTTTATTTAATTATCATTTTTATATTTGAAATAGTATTATTTTATCTTAATGTATTACTGCTTTGTGTATTGATATTTTTTATTGATATAGTAATATTTTATGTTAAATTATTATTACTGTTTTATGTATTTATCATTTTTATTATTTGAAAGTGTTTTAAGCATTTATCATTATTGAAATAGTATTAGTTTGTCTCTATTATGATACATTTTTATTAGTCATATTTATTATTTTACCTTAAATTATTATTTCTGTTTTATATTACTATTATTATATCATTTTTATTATTTTAAATAACACAATATTAATATTTAGTCAAACTAATGCTATTTAAAATAATAAAAATGATAGTAATATAAAACAAAAATAATAATTTACACAATTTAAGACCAACTAATACTATTTTAAATAACAATAATAAATGCATAAAATATTTTTTAAGACTAACAAAAACATAAGTATAAACAAATATTTGAAATAAAACAAAATACATAAAATCGTAGTAACATGAACCAAATCAAAACAATGCTATTTCAAATACAAATACACACAAAAAGACTAATCAAATGTAAAAATATAACAAATACAAACTATTATTTAAAATGTTAAAAATTAAAACATAAAATTATACTATTGAATTATTATTGTCTTAAGTAATAAAAATAAATACTTCAAACTAAAATGTAACACTAATAATTATAAAAGAGAAACTAATACTAGTTCAAATGATAAATACATAAGTCAAATAAGTAACATAATGATTAAAAAAAAAAACTAAAAATACTTCAAATATTAAAAACAATTAGTACATAAAAGTAATAATTATTGAAGATAAACTAGTTATTCTAAGTTATACAAATAATTACATAACACTAATAAAAACATAACATAATATTAATATTTAGTCAAACTAATAGTTTGACTAAATATTAATATATAATAATATATATTAAATATTAATATTAATATATAATAACACAAAATATTAATATATAATAACACAAAACTAATAGTTTGACTAAATATTAATATTATGTTATGTTTTTATTAGTGTTATGTAATTATTTGTATAACTTACAATAACTAGTTTATTTAGTCAAACTAATAGTTTGACTAAATATTAATATTCAGTCAAACTAATAGTTTGACTAAATATTAATATTATGTTATATTTTTATTAGTGTTATGTAATTATTTGTATAACTTAGAATAACTAGTTTATCTTCAATAATTATTACTTTTATGTACTAATTGTTTTTAATATTTGAAGTATTTTTAGCTAGTTTTTATTATCATGTTACTTATTTGACTTATGTATTTATCATTTGAACTAGTATTAGTTTCTCTTTTATAATTATTAGTGTTACATTTTAGTTTGAAGTATTTATTTTTGATTACTTAAGACAGTAATAATTCAAGAGTATCGTTTTATGTTTTAATTTTTAATATTTGAAATAATAGTTTGTATTTGTTATACTTTTACATTTTATTAGTGTTATTATTGTGTGTATTTTTATTTAAAATAGAATTGGTTTGTCTTTGTTCTTTTGATTTGGTTCATGTTACCACGATTTCATGTATTTTGTTTTATTTGAAATATTTGTCTATACTTGTGTTTTTGTTAGTCTTAAAAAATATTTGATGTATTTATTATTCTTATTTAAAATACTATTCGTTTGTCTTAAATTGTGTAAATTATTATTTTTAGTCACTTTCTATAATTTACATTACTTTTATTGTATGCATTTATTTCTCTTTAAAAATATTGGGTGCTAAAACATATTGAGAGTTCAAAAATGTTTAATAGTCTTGTCTTTTGTTTTGCGTAGTTTTGCTCAAGGTCCCCTCAAGGACGCACCCAACCTGATCTGCACACCTCACACGGCGTGGTACAGCGAGCAGGCTTCCCTGGAGATGAGGGAGGCGGCCGCCACGGAGATCCGAAGAGCCATCACTGGTAAGCAAAGCCAAGGAAGACATGTTGGTAAAAAAAAGTGCTGACTGGACTTGTTTCTGTGGAAGGTCGCATACCGGACAGCTTAAGAAACTGCGTCAACAAAGAGTTCTTCGTCACTACGGCACCTTGGGCTGTCATGGACCAACCTGGCGTTCACCCGGAACTCAACGGCGCCGCCTACAGGTCAGGAGACAAACATGCATCCCTCCCATGAAGATGATAAAAGGTTCTGACTAAGTTTGGATTTCAAAGATAGAGAAATGATCAAATAATACTTAATTGAACACAAAACATTAATTATAAAGCAAACACTATTCAATTATTATCCTATGAAAAAAAATGTGTATACAAAAATGCAACAAATATACATTTACAGCAAGAAGGTGCAGGGGAAGTCATTATTACACCACATTTGTAATGGAATCATGTTTACTGAAATACTACCATGTTTTTACAAATATTAGAATGTTGAAATCATACTTATCACTAATAATAGTCAGAACCACTAGCTATAGTTTGAGATGATAAAAACGTATTGTATGTAGAAAGAGATTACTCAACAATGATGAGGTCTCTCTCTCGAGTCCTGAAGTCAGCATGTTGGCGTCCCATGTTTTTGTCTTCCACGCAGCCAAGTCAACCAAACTCTCCCGGCCGTTACAACGGGAATCCCCCAAGACAAAATAAATGCCTAGATGGGGTAAGCAGGTAAATACACCTGAATAGCCTCTCCCCCCTCCACTCTCCCCCCCACTCCTACTGACTTTTGGGTTGTGTTGTGTTGCTGTGATCTGTCACTCTGAGACCCTTCTTAACCCTCCTGAGCTGGAGTGCCCCCCAACCCTCCTAAATAGCTTTTTTCCCCATGAGAGGAACTGGAATTCCCTTTTAGTTTGACATTCCTGTTGCACTTGTGTGTCATGCACCAAATTAGAAATTCAACACGAAAAAAATTCGAAAAGTAACTAAAAAAACCTCTTTTTTTTTCTTTTTTAATTGTATAAAAATATGTTCACACATTTTATAAATTGTATTGCTGTGCAATAAAATATGTATATAAAACATTTATTTTTCTTATTTGTAAATTTACTTAATTACTATTATATGTGAAAAACGTCGATTATAGATTTTTTTTTTTTGTCGGAATACAGCATACACCCTGGACAAGTTGCCACCTCATCACAGGGCCAACATTCAGACACTAGGGGCAACTATATTTTATTCAATTACTATATACACATTTTGAAACATAAGGATTCTTAGTGCTCTATTTTATTAGATTATGTTTGATTTTTGGCAGGGTTAAAATCTCACCAAATGGTAAATGGGTTGTACTTGTATAGCGCTTTTCTACCTTTTTCTTTTTTTTAAGGAACTCAAAGCGCTTTGACACTATTTCCACATTCACCCATTCACACACTGATGGCGGAAGTACACGTTTTATTTCATATATATATAAATATATATACACATATATAAATATATATATATTTATATATATATATATATATATATATATATAAATATATATATTAAAAAATATATACATATTATATATATATATATATTTTTTTATATATATATATATATATACACACACATATATAAATATATATATATATATATATATATATCCATCCATCCATCCATTTTCTACCGCTTATTCCCTTCGGGGTCGCGGGGGGCGCTGGAGCCTATCTCAGCTACAATTGGGCGGAAGGCGGGGTACACCCTGGACAACTCGCCACCTCATCGCAGGGCCAACACAGATAGACAGACAACATTCACACTCACATTCACACACTAGGGCCAATTTAGTGTTGCCAATCAACCTATCCCCAGGTGCATGTCTTTGGAGGTGGGAGGAAGCCGGAGTACCCGGAGGGAACCCACGCAGTCACGGGGAGAACATGCAAACTCCACACAGAAAGATCCCGATATAAATATATATATTTATATATATATATATATATATACACATATATAAATATATATATATATATATATATATATATACACACACATATATAAATATATATATATATATATACACACACATATATAAATATATATATATGTATATATATATATACACAGATATAAATATATATATATAAATATGTATATATATATATATATATATATATAAATACACATTGTGTACATATATACACATAATATATATTGTGTATATATGTACACAATGTGTATATATATATATATATATATATATATATACACATATATACATACATACATACACACAAATATATATTGTGTATGTATGTACACAATATAATATATGTGTATTTATATAATATATAAATATATGTATTCTTAGTTTATAAAATATATAAATCTTATATATTCTTAGTTTATATAAAATATATATATACACACTAAGAATAAATGTATAATGTATATTTTTTTTAATTCTTATATATTGTAGATATAAAATAGACTATTTTTCATTTGTCGCCTTTTTACACTTTATTCTTGACTTTTTTTTAATTTGGCATTTAAAAACAAAACAGAATTGCTTGAAAATAAAAAATATATAAAATAAAATATAATACACAACATGATAAAATGTATTTATTTATATATTTATTTTTTTCTCATATATATATATTTTTTTAGATGGTTTTTTCCCCCATTTTATTATATTTTTCATTTTTTGGGGAGGGTTAAAAACTCAAATGTGGAGATACACGTTTTATTATTATATGTGGTATGGTATGTCTTGTTTTTTTGGCATGGTTAAAACATCAAATGTGATACAGATTTTAATATTATAATTAAAATATATGTATATATTTTTTAATTGTGTATTCCCCCATCTTCCACTTAATTTGATTTTTGTTAGGGTTAAAAGCTCACCAAATGTGGAAAAATAGGTTTTAATATTATAAGTATATTTTTTTTAATTGTGTATTCCCCCAATTTTATCAGATTTTTTTGTCAGGGTTAAAATCTCACCACATATGGAGATACATGTTTTATATTATTATAATAAATATATATTTTTTCATTGTGTATTCCCCCGTTTTATCAGGGTGAAAAACTCACCAAAAGTGGAGATGCATGTTTTTTTTAGACGGCCCAGTGACAATAGACCGAATGAATAAAGGAATTAATTCTTACCATTCTGCACATTTGGGTGACATCCTGGCACTCTCTTTTCTTCTCCCTTAGATACCCGCCAGGCGTGGTGGGCGTAGCGCCGGGCGGCCTCCCGGGGGCGTTGGAGGGCATGGTACCCGGCGGGGTGCCCATCGCCCACACCCTGCCCTCTGGTACCCACCCCTCGCAGGCCCCGTCGCCCAACCAGCCCTCCAAACACGGCGAGCCCAGAGAGCACCTGACTGAGCAATAGCAGCGACAAGAAGGGACCACCCTTCCTCCCCCCTCCGTCCCCCCCAACTTGGAACAGACCTGTCGAGCCACCACCCCCGACTGGGACCAAGAGACAGTCACCTTCCCCCCAAAAGACGATGGATTTGTACTTTTAACGTCTTCTCTTTTGCTTTTGGCTCTCTTCGATTTTTGTTTTCTTTTTGGGGAGGGGGTACTGGCACGACCACCACGGAGGACTTGACAGGAATCATACCAACGAGAAGGAAAAAAAACACTTTGCTACTGGACCGTTTACAACTTACATCATCTTCCCCTTTACTCTTCTGCAGCTGTTGTTTAGGCCCCTCCTCTTTTAACTGCTGATTGGATATAAAATCATTCTTTTCCTGGTGGTAAATTCATGAAATTACACTTGATTATCCAAACTTCATCCCAAAAAGGAAATAATTAAACACTCAGGACCCCCTCCCTCCATTTTTTTGCAGATTCAAAATCCCATATTTTTGTCTGTGAAGTAAAAAAAACAAAAAAAAAAAACGTTTTTGGGTGTTCAAAAGTTCAAATCCCGTTAGATTGCTTAGTTGGATGTTGCTAAGTAACCATCATCCTTTGTGATCCGCCCTCTCCTGCTTCTTGTCTACTACTTTGTTCTGTCCTAACGAGGTCAGGGGCAAGCTCATCTGGGGTGTGGGGGCCATCCTGTTCTGTAAAGCAATAGCAGACAAACTCCTCCATAGTGTCCCCCGCCATCATAGCAGCCAGCCAGCAGTACGACGACGATGATGATGATGATGATTTTGGTTTTAGCGTGAGTATTTGTATTTGTTTCTTGTATAAGGTGAACATTTAGCATTCAGTGCAGTTCCAATAAAAAATAAAAAAAACACATTGATGATTGGGATTCTTCACTTGCTTGAACTATTCACAGCCACAGGAGGGCGCCAAAGCACCTGATGGTAACTTTGTTCCACAGATGACCATATATGGTGTTACGTTCTGCCACTAACATATTTTATTGTGGGAATTCACTTGTTCACTGTAACAAAGTGCACTTCATCAACTTGCGAGTTATTCAACTGTAACTAAGGTAAGGTGTTAAGTATGTTAAAAAATATATATTTTTCTCCACATAAATAATAATGCATCCTTTCTGTTTTGCACAAATACATAAAAATAAAAAAAATCACAATATTTGATTAAACATATATATAATTTGATAGCAGGTGGTCTATTAAGGGGTTAAGTGTAATTTTGTCGGGAATATTTAAAATACATAGTGATATTTCCCTCAATTTTTTTTGCCATGAGACAATATTTTTATTTCAATGCTATTTTTGCAATTGCAATTATTTGTGCTGTACAAATGCATTCATAAAATACAAAATGCTTTTTTTTTTTTTTTTTTACACAATTCATTAATACTTCTGTTAATTAGCATTCAGTCAATTTTAGAAGAGGCCTTTGTGTAGCTGCATTGAAATGTTTTTTTAATATTTAAAACATATTGAATACTTTTAAATGATGGCCTCGGTTACTGAATGGTAGATATTTGTTGTCTTTATTGCTAACTCTGTTCAGGGGCTAAGGCACAGGTGTCAAAATCAAGGCCCCGGGGCCGTATCTGGCCCGTCACATCATTTTATATGGCCCGCAAACGCCTAGGAAAATATGCATCGTTGAAATACCTTATCTTTTCGTACTAAATGTATTTGTTCTTTCCATTTTGACCAAAAAATATATATTTTATTAAATATATATATATATATATATATACTTCATGAAATTGCATAACTTTTAAATGTTAATAGTGTGCAACAAATAATATATTACCATAGTTTACACACATTTGTATTTGTTAAAATAAAAATACTTCAATATATGCTTGACTTATGGTTTCAAAGCAAGTTATCCATCAAATTGTACTCTGTAAGGACAATAGATGTTTTTTTACAGCACATTCAATTAAAAACTGTAAATTGAAAAAAACTCTACCACTGTTTTTACGTTAAAATGTTGCTGACTACGCTGCCTTTTTTTTTTTTACTGTAAAATCTACAGTTGTGACTGTAAATGGAAAAATGGTACCACAGTTCATTTTCCGGTAACAAACTGGCAGCCAAGAATTAAAAAATTTTAAAAAGCCAGTGGTACCGTTTTTCTATTTACAGTAATATGTTGAACAAATTACCTTAAATTTTACAGCACACAGTATGACTGAGGAAAATATTTACTATTCAGGAAGAGAGTACACACGCCCCGTTATATCGTGGCTGGAGGCAAAAAAAATTGTTTTTTATATATATATATATATATATATATATATATATATATATATATACATATATATGTTAATTTTCCTTCCTGCATTTTTTTTTCTTCAAATAAATGTGCTTGATTTTGGGGGTAAAGTGAGCTTCACCGTGTTTGTAGTTTGATGGAAAACTAAAATAAGACACATTTGTATTTGTTATTTGTTGGGCTTCACGGTGGCAGAGGGGTTAGTGCATCTGCCTCACAATACGAAGGTCCTGAGTAGTCTTGGGTTCAATCCCGGGCTCGGGATCTTTCTGTGTGGAGTTTGCATGTTCTCCCCGTGACTGCGTGGGTTCCCTCCGGGTACTCCGGCTTCCTCCCACTTCCAAAGACATGCACCTGGGGATAAGTTGATTGGCAACACTAAATTGGCCCTAGTGTGTGAATGTGAGTGTGAATGTTGTCTGTCTATCTGTGTTGGCCCTGCGATAAGGTGGCGACTTGTCCAGGGTGTACCCCGCCTTCCGCCCGATTGTAGCTGAGATAGGCTCCAGCGCCCCCCGCGACCCCAAAGGGAATAAGCGGTAGAAAATGGATGGATGGATGGATGTATTTGTTAAAATAAAAATACTTCAATATCTGCTTGACTTATGGTTTCAAAGCAAGTTATCCATCAAATTGTACTCTGTAAGGACAATAGATATCTTTTTTTACAGCACATTCAATTAAAAACTGTAAATTGAAAACAACTCTACCACTGTTTTTACGTTAAAATGTTGCTGACTACGCTGCCTTTTTTTTTTTTTTTTTACTGTAAAATCTACAGTTGTGACTGTAAATGGAAAAATGGTACCACAGTTCATTTTCCGGTAACAAACTAGCAGCCAATAATTAAAAAAAAAAATTTAAAAAATCCAGTGGCACCGTTTTTCTATTTACAGTAATATGTTGAACAAATTACCTTAAATCTTACAGTAAAATTCTGGCTACTAAGCTGCCAGTATTTTACCGTAAGATAACTGTTGTACCATTCTAAAATGGTAAATAAACAGTGGGTACTTTCCCCCCCCTCCCATCTACTGTAATATAATGTTTAAAAAAAGTGTAGATTTTACATTTTCAAAAAGGGTGACCAGAATTTTACTGTGAAATATAAAGATTTATTTTTTTACAGTGTACGTAAAAAAATTTAATAATAAAATGCATGGGCAAATCCATAAATTATTCACTGTTAAAAGCGGCCCTTTTAGGGCAGCCATAAATGCGACGTGGCCCTCAGTGTAACCGTGTTCGACACCCCTGGTCTAAGGTGTTTAGAGGAAAGGCCTTTTTGTACATTTACAAAATATAAAATATTTGTTATATTTTCTCTGCAGTTAAAAAATATTGTATTAAAATCTAAAATACATTTTAAACAGTTGGTACTGATAAAAAAAAAAAATGGTATCACTTAAGGCAGCATTGTGGAAGTAACGTTTTTCCCCAACGGGAATAAGATTAGGCGTCTGTTTAAAAGGCGGGGCTGATTTGTTAAAAATGGCGACCTATCCGGTGATTAATTGTGGCGTGGTGTGAGGCCACTATTTGAGGAAATGCTTTAGTTGAACAAAGAATAAGCAGAGAAAAAAAGATGCAAGTGAGTCAGATTTAATCATATGAATGCACTCTGTAGAAAGAGACAAAGTGTTTGCTTCTCTTTCTGCGCCGCCGCCGCTTTTGCGTCACAACGTAAAAATGTCAGTAAACTGGGAGGTCAAAGCCCCGCCGCCACCACTATGCCCTCACAGAATGCAGCTGTTAGTCTGTGCAAAACAAAGTCCAGTAAATAAATAACTTCAAGAGCGATCAAACGGGTGCTAGGAGGGGGCGGAGCTAAATTTCTGTCAGGCAAACCACACACGCACACAAAAAAAGTCATCTAGTGCAGTTTTTCTTAATGATTAAATAAGTACTGTTTATCGTGTGTTGTTCTGAGGGACGGAGCTTCATTAAAGCCGAGGGCGTGACGACTAAGTCGGGGTTCTCCGGTCTGCTCTAGAAGTCATGCGAGCGGTTAAAGATCCCCAAAAAAAGAGAGGCGGGGGAGGGGTAAGAAGATGGGGGACAGTCTCACTCGTCGTCGTCTTCGTCCTCCTCGCCGTCGGAGAGCGAGGCGCAGGGCCGTATCTGCCGGTATCGGTCCAGCCACTTCTCCACCATCTGCGTGACCAGCGGGTGGTTGCGGCGGCGGGAGCTCTTCTGCATGGCGGCCAGCATCCCGCCTTCCGTCACGCAGCAGTCCAGCCATTCCCGGAGCAGCTTCTCCTGCTGCTCCTCGTTGCCGATCTGCACGAATGGCCACACGTCGTTAGCGCGCCGTCGGTCCGTGTGGCGGAATTTCGCCTACCTCTTGCGCCGACAGGAAGTGGATGTGCAGCAGCTTCCTCTCGCTGTCCACCAGAGGTAGGAAGGTGACGGTGACGTCATCGTCCGTGTTGAGGTTGGCGCCCGCGCCGCGATTGTCGTAGCCGTCGTTCTCCATTGCCACCAGGGCCGAGAAGTGGCCGCGGGTGTAGCCCAGCGCGATCGGGCTCTTCCAACAGAAGCTCTGCTCCCACAGCAACGGAAGATAAACACCTACACACACACACACACACACACATCAGTTTTGGTACTATTTACAGCATACAGTATGACTGAGGAAAATATTTACTATTCAGGAAGAGAGTACACACGCCCCCTTATATCATGGCTGGAGGCAAAAGTGAAAGTAAACATGTATATCGATAAAAAATTTTATTGTGTAATATATATATATATATAATGTTAATTAGAATTTTTTTTTCAAATAAATGTGCTTGATTTTGGGGTGTAAAGTGAGCTTCACCGTGTTTGTAGTTTGATGGAAAACTAAAATGAGACAAAAAAAATAAGTAAAATAAAAATCCAAAAGAAAAGAAATGCATGCAGGTTACACCTGCAGAATGCTTTCATTTTGTTTTTTTCAGTTTATTAAATAAAATGCTTGAAAATAAAATAGAACAACTATATGCATGTATGTAAAACTAAAATAGAATAAAAATGTTTTTAATTATAACAAATAATAAAATGTAATTATATTATAAATATAATTTTAAAAATGTAACTTACGCCTCCTAAAGTTTTTAATACAATGAGCTTGATTTTTTTTGTGTAACAATTGTTTGATAGAAAATCCACTACTTTTACAGTTTTAATTGAGAAATAAAATCAATAAGAGCCTACATATTACAAAAAATATAAAAAATATTGCAGTTCTCTTTAAATGATATTATTATTATTATTATTATTATTAATAGATTTTATTTGTAAAATGCACTTTACATTGAGCAAACAACCTCAAAGTTCTACAGTGTATTAAAACAAATAAATAAATAAAAAGATACAAATAAATAAAAATAAAAACTAGAACAGCCAAATAGCTAGAACTAATATGCAAATATTAAAAAAAAAAAAAAAAAGGATTTTTTAAAAAAAAGAATGGTTTTTAAGCCTTTTTTTAAAGCATCCACAGTCTGTGGTGCCCTCAGGTGGTCAGGGAGAGCGTTCCACAGACTGGGAGCGGCGGAGCAGAAAGCCTGGTCTCCCATTGTTCGTAACTTTGTCCTCGGAGGTTGGAGGAGGATAGAAAAATATTCAATGATAGTTGCATTTTTAAAGTATGTTCTTGATTTTTTGACAAGTATAAGAAATTAAGAGAAATTATTGCTAGGTCCCTTTTTAAAAATGTAATTGAAAATGATTGTTGAATTTTTTATCTTTAAAATGCGTTTGCTTTTTGGATAAAGTGCTTGATAGGACAAATAAAATACTTTTGGTCTCAAAAATTCTACAATATTATTGCTTTTTTTAAGTTGTATATCAAGTAAATGTGCTTGATTTTTGGATTTTTATAAAATGTATTGTTATATTTCTTTAAAATGTTGTAATTTTTATTGTTCCATGTTAGAAGTTTTATATGAATAAATGTGCTTGATTTGTGTGGGGAAACAAAAATAAATATTAATAATCCAAAATAATAGTAACTAAAATATGACAAAATATACTAAATCCTTGCTCTGTTCCTTCTTTAAAATCAGTATTTTTTTTTAGAAAATGCTTGATTTTTAGATGAAGTATGACTGCAAAATTCAAGAGCTTCCATAGACTGAATATGAATAATAAAAGTAATTTGATCAAATAAAAAAATATTTCATTACAAAACAAAACACCTTTCCCAAACACTGACAATATTTGTGTTGAATTAACTGTTAATTGTGTTCAAAGACAAACAATAATAGTGATCTTGTATAGAAAAGTGATGGTGACAAAGAGCAGTGCGACGCTTGACTCACCTTGAAAACGAGTGTAGCCTAACGTCTCCCCTCGGAAGCTTTTGTAGTATTTCACGCCGTAGACGATGATGGGCCTGCGGAGGATGTGTGCCAGCACGAAAATGTGGGTCTGCTCGAGGCTCGCCCCAGGCTACACACACACAGAGAAAAGACAACGTTACTCGCTTGTGAAACTAAAAAGTGATGATGCATGGCTTATTCTTTGGTCCTGTGATGTGAAGTAATGTGCCGTCTGTACATGTTCCCACAATGCAACAGGACAGTGACCTGACTAGCCAGAGACAGGATGAAGGCCCAGTCCTCCTGCCACTGCTCCTCCCTCAGAGAGAAATGGAGACCGAAACTCTGCGAGTACCACGACTCCCACTCCTTCCAGCGCGTGTAGAACCTTAAAACACAACAGGAAAAAAACACAATTAAGTACACGTCCACATGCACACAGTTTCAATGTATATTTTTGACACAGATATTTTAGTTATGAATACAGTTGGTATGGTATCACTCGTTTATTGAAGCCATTGGAGGCAAAAAAAATGAAGTGTCAGCAGGGCGCTGTTGATAGTGCCATCCATCCATCCATTTCGGAGTCACGGGGGGTGCTGGAGCCTATCTCAGTTGCATTCGGGCAGTAGGCGGGGTACACCCTGGACAAGTCGCCACCTCATCGCAGGGTCAACACAGATAGACAGACAACATTCACACATTACTTTGGCCATAATCGTGCAGCCCTATGTTTAAGACTAAATCTAATATATGAACACTATTTTTATTTACATGGACAAAAAGTGCAATTACTTCTTATGGCCATCAGGTGCCATCTTGCTGAATTCTTAAGATTAGTTTTTATTTCCTACGTCCATAAGGTGCTATCTTGCACAATTTTCACTTTTATTTTTACTTAATTATGCAAATATTTTGTTTCTGCCATATTACTTTGTTTATAGTGTTTGTGTTGTTTTCATATGCACATTCAATTTCTACTTGAGGTACAAGTACTGTGTTCCAATAATGTTTCTTTTTCAAAGGAAATCATTTTGATTGTGTTGTTTGTTTGTTTTTTTAATAAAATTTTATTAAAATATTTCAGTATAAGTACTTTTTGAAAATGTTTAGCACATTTAAAAATACCGCGATAATAATGATAACCGTGATAGATTTGGTCACAATAACCGTGATAAGAAATTTCCATACCATGACATCCCTAACATATACAGTAAAGTCCAAAAGTTTGGACACACCTTCTCATTTCATTGCGTTTTCTTTATGTTCATGACTATTTACACTGTAGATTGTCACTGAAGGCATCAAAACTATGACACCTGTGAAGTGAAAACCCTTTCAGGTGACTACCTCTTGAAGCTCATCTAGAGAATGCCAAGAGTGTGCAAAACAGTAATCAGAGCAAATGGTGGCCATTTTGAAGAAAGTAGAATATAAAACATGTTTTCAGTTATTTCACCTTTTTTTGTTAAAGGGGAACATTATCACCAGACCTATGTAAGCGTCAATATATACCTTGATATTGCAGAAAAAAGACCATATATTTTTTTAACCGATTTCCGAACTCTAAATGGGTGAATTTTGGCGAATTAAACGCCTTTCTATTATTCGCTCTTGGAGCGATGACGTCACAACGTGACGTCACATCAGAAGCAATCCGCCATTTTCTCAAACACCGAGTCAAATCAGCTCTGTTATTTTCCGTTTTTTCGACTGTTTTCCGTACCTTGGAGACATCATGCCTTGTTGGTGTGTTGTCGGAGGGTGTAACAACACGAACAGGGACGGATTCAAGTTGCACCAGTGGCCCAAAGATGCGAAAGTGGCAAGAAATTGGACGTTTGTTCCGCACACTTTACCGACGAAAGCTATGCTACGACAGAGATGGCAAGAATGTGTGGATATGCTGCGACACTCAAAGCAGATGCATTTCCAATGATAAAGTCAAAGAAATCTGCCGCCAGACCCCCATTGAATCTGCCGGACAGGGACAAAGGACCTCGGTAGCATGGCAAGCAATGGCGGCAGTTTGTTCCCGCAGACGAGCGAGCTAAACTCCCTATCGACCCTAGCTTCCCTGGCCTGCTGACATCAACTCCAAAACTGGACAGATCAGCTTTCAGGAAAAGAGCGCGGATGAGGGTATGTCTACAGAATATATTAATTGATGAAAATTGGGCTGTCTGCACTCTCAAAGTGCATGATGTTGCCAAATGTATTTCATATGCTGTAAACCTAGTTCATAGTTGTTAGTTTCCTTTAATGCCAAACAAACACATACCAATCGTTGGTTAGAAGGCGATCGCCGAATTCGTCCTCACTTTCTCCCGTGTCGCTGGCTGTCGTGTCGTTTTCGTTTGCATACGGTTCAAACCGATATGGCTCAATAGCTTCAGTTTCTTCTTCAATTTCGTTTTCGCTACCTGCCTCCACACTACAACCAACCGTTTCAATACATGCGTAATCTGTTGAATCGCTTAAGCCGCTGAAATCCGAGTCTGAATCCGAGCTAATGTCGCTATAGCTTGCTGTTCTATGCGCCATGTTTGTTTGAGTTGGCTTCACTATGTGACGTCACAGGAAAATGGACGGGTGTATATAACGATGGTTAAAATCAGGCACTTTGAAGCTTTTTTTAGGGATATTGTGTGATGGCTAAAATTTTGAAAAAAACTTCGAAAAATTAAAATAAGCCACTGGGAACTGATTTTTAATGGTTTTAACCCTTCTGAAATTGTTATAATGTTCCCCTTTAAGTACATAACTCCACATGTGTTCATTCATAGTTTTGATGCCTTCAGTGACAATCTACAATGTAAATAGTCATGAAAATAAAAAAAAAACATTGAATGAGGTATGTCCAAACTTTTGGCCTGTACTGTACATACACATATGTACATACATATACAGTATATACACATATACATACATATACACAATGTATATACACCTGCCAGGGATGTAACGGTAAATGATATAATGACAAACCACAGTAAAATTCCCGACGGTTAGTAATACCGTCAAAATTCTTAATTACCAAAAAAACCCGTCATTCATTAATGCATTTTAGGCAAAACGGCTTACTTTAAGGAAACGAAGTCACAGCAGCGCTGGCGCACGCGCACTAGCGTCGTTTGGCTTGAAAATTAATGGCGGACAAACTACACAAACTTTCCCCTCGGAGTAAACAGAGCCAAGCGCTTGGTTTCACTTCATTTTCCCTCGCTTAATTTCCGTGGAGTCACGGCGTGCGTTGAAGAGTGCGTTGCTGTTTTTAGATGGAGACAAGTGTGGACAATATTGGAGACAGATGCAATTGTCTCACACTAAAAGTATACAGCGATACAGTGTATTTTCTCAATACGGCGTCCATCAGCTTAGAATTGTTAGTTTTTCTTCAAATAGGGTAACCGAGGCGTGCAGGCGTCTCACCAGTGCGAGCAGTCGTGCAGGCTGTCGTGAAGGGTCTTGCGGAGGACCGAGTCCTTGTCATAGATGCCCCACGTGGCCTGCAGAACCGAATCCAGCAGACAGTCTCCGGCCGTGCGGTTCCACAGGGCATACAGGCGGCTGTCCAGACGCGTGCCCAGTTCCATTGACCAGTTGATGACGGGCGATTCTTCCTCCAGCTCTGCACAGGACAGACCGAACGATGAATGGATGCATGCACCGCACGAGGAGGCAGGAATTGAAAGGGAAGTACCTTTCTGGACGTCTCGATCCAAAACTTCGTCAAACAATTTTTCCTGGACAGCCGGCGGAAGGTCCTCAATATCTGCACAGCACCGCCATTGGTTACCAAACTTTGAATAAGACAAAGGATAGTAACAAAGAGGCTGTCAATCAACCTGCAGGCAGCGTGAAAGTGACCAAGTCTGTCAGGAAGTAGCAGGCAAAGTCTCCTTTGCGCTGATGCAGCGAGGCGGCGATCTCCCTGCGGATCTGCTCCGTCAGCTCCGGGCACACCATGGAGGGGATGCACTTGGCCGCCTGCTGGTTCACCTGAAAAAACACAGGTCAGAGGTCACCACGGGCACCATCTTTTGGGGTTTTCACTATCATACCGGAGAACCCCGTTGGGTGACTGACCTCAGTGAGGAGGATGGCGAGCATGTCCTGCCTCTGGAAGCGGATGGCCAGGTGGACCAGCGTGAAGCCCACGTCGAAAGCCGACGCGCGGTTGAGCAGCTGCACCTCGTCGGCCGTGAGCTGCCGCGCGATGTCGCCACCCGACGACTTGTAGGCCTCCACCGTCGCCAGATCGCCTTCCACCACGCCTGTGGGAGAAAGTGGAAACTCAGGACCACATAGACACACTGCAGAAGCTAACCAATTAGTAGAAATGTCCGATAATATCGGGCTGCCGATATTATCGGCCGATAAATGCTTTAAAGTGTAATATCGGTTTCAAAAAGTAAAATGTATGACTTTTTAAAACGCCGCTGTACGGAGTGGTACACGGACGTAGGGAGAAGTACAGAGCGGCAATAAACCTTAAAGGCACCGCCTCTGCGTGCCGGCCCAATCACATAATACCTACGGCTTTTCACACACACACACAAGTGAATGCAAGGCAACTTGGTCAACAGCCATACAGGTCACACGGAGGGTGGCCGTATAAACAACTTTAACACTGTTACATATATGCGCCACACTGTGAACCCACACCAAACAAGAATGACAAACACATTTCGGGAGAACATCCGCACCGTAACACAACAGAACAAATACACAGAACCCCTTGCAGCACTAACTCTTCCAGGACGCTACAATATACACCCCCCACGGTCGCAATCAGCCGATTACGATAATATGCATCAACTGTGGATTTTATTCACAGTTATAAGCAAAAAAATACAGAACAGCGTAATAATAGCAGCAAAACTAAATCAAAAACTCTTCTACTTACTATACAGCTGGGCGATATAGACGATATACGATAAATGATCAAGTTGGCTGACGATACAGGTTTTAATCCTGTGTGTGACTGAAGCATCAGGGAGTGGGGGGTGGTCAATTTATCCAGGACCTGCTGCAGCGTGCTCAAAAAAACACCAAGTAGCATCTTTGAGCAGACAATATTGTATCATCTCTTTGACTTAACGTATTTTTCGGATTATAAATCGCTCCGGAGTATAAGTCGCACCGGCCGAAAATGCATAATAAAGAAGGAAAAAAACATAAATCGCACTAAAGCAGGGGTCGGCAACCCGCGGCTCTAGAGCCGCATGCGGCTCTTTAGCGCCGCCCAAGTGGCTCTCTGGAGCTTTTTCAAAAATGTATGAAAAATGGAAAAAGATGAGGGGAAAAAAATAGGTTTTTTGTTTTAATATGGTTTCTGTAGGAGGACAAACATGACACAAACTTCCCTAATTGTTATAAAGCACATTGTTTATATTAAACATGCTTCACTGACTCAAGTATTTGGCGAGCGCCGTTTTGTCCTACTAATTTTGGCGGTCCTTGAACTCACCGTGGTTTGTTTACATGTATAACTTTCTCCGACTTTCGAAGACGTGTTTTATGCCACTTCTTTTTCTGTCTCATTTTGTCCACCAAACTTTTAACCTTGTGCATGAATGCACAAAGGTGAGTTTTGTTGATGTTATTGACTTGTGTGGAGTGCTAATCAGACATATTTGGTCACTGCAAGACTGCAAGCTAATCGATGCTAACATGCTATTTCGGCTAGCTATATGTACATATTGCATCATTATGCCTAATTTGTAGCTATATTTGAGGTCATTTAGTTTCCTTTAAGTCATCTCAATTCAATGTATATCTCATGACACACTATCTGTATGTAATATGGCTTTTAATTTGTTGCGGCTCCAGACAGATTTGTTTTTGTATTTTTGGTCCAATATGGCTCTTTCAACATTTTGGGTTGCCGACCCCTGCACTAGAGAATAAGTCACATTTTTTGGGGAAATGTATTTGATAAAATCCAACACCAAGAATAGACATTTGAATGGCAATTTAAAATAAAGAATAGTGAACAACAGGCTGAATAAGTGTACGTTATATGAGGCATAAATAACCAACTGAGAACGTGCCTGGTATGTTAACGTAACATATTACGGTAAGAGTCATTCAAATAACTATAACACGTTGTTCAAGCACCCATTTGTGAATTCGTTCCTCGAGCTGTGGCCACCTAGCTTTTAGCCCGCGATTAGCTTTTTTAGCTTTCTTCAATTCAGTAAGAGTAGCCTCCGCTTTTCGCCAGTCCGTTACAAGTTTCTCGCTTACTCCAAACTTTCTTTCTGCTGCTCGATTGCCGTTTTCTGCTGCATATTTCACTACTTCCAGCTTGTAACCTGCAGTACATGATTTCCTTTTCGGTGCCATTTTTTGTTCAGCCCTTCTCAGTTTTTATAAGTTACCACCAATGTTGATGATCAATTTTCATTAGGTAAGGAAGTAGCAGGTAGCATCTTTTTTTTCCACAATGCACTTCTGCCATGACCCGCCCCCGCCAAATTTTTATTGGTTGACTTGCTTGACGATTGCTGATATACACCTAGTCTCGTACGTGAATGAGATAAATAATATTATTTGATATTTTACGGTATTGTGTTAATAATTTCACACATAAGTCGCTCCAGAGTATAAGTCACACCCCCGGACAAACTATGAAAAAAAACTGCGATTTATAATCCGAAAAATACGGTATTAGACTTATCACGTCTTCACATCGAGGAAACGCTGTAGTAGTGCATTCTTTACGCACTCTTCACTTTAAAGGGGAACATTATCACCAGACCTATGTAAGCGTCAATATATACCTTGATGTTGCAGAAAAAGACCTTTTTTTTTTTTAACCGATTTCCGAACTCTAAATGGGTGAATTTTGGCGAATTAAACGCCTTTCTATTATTCGCTCTCGACATCGGGAAGCAATCCGCCATTTTCTCACTTTCCTCGGTGTGTTGTCAGAGGGTGTAACAACACCAACAGGGACGGATTCAAGTTGCACCAGTGGCCCAAAGATGCGAAAGTGGCAAGAAATTGCACGAAATTTGTTCAAAATACGAGGGTGTGGGGAAAGCCGATGAAATGGTCAGTCGTTTGTTCCGCACACTTTACCGACGAAAGCTATGCTACGACAGAGATGGCAACCGTCCCTTATCCCACCGAAGATGATCAAGAGAAGAATATCGACCCTAGCTTCCCTGGCCTGCTGACATCAACTCCAAAACTGGACAGATCAGCTTTCAGGAAAAGAGAGCGGATGAGGGTATGTCTACAGAATATATTAATTGATGAAAACTTTATTCATTACTCGCGGTTTTACGTAAATTATTATACATAAACTGTGTTTACCAATAATATAGCTTAAATTTTTTTTATTTTTTTTTTCAATCATTCGAGTACATTCGGGTAGTCTTGTGTAATGCAGTATTTTGTGTCTATTTAGGTATGGTTAACCTGAGTGCTGAAATCGTGGAAAAATATATGTTCTTAGCGCGCCTGAAATGGGCTGTCTGTACTCTCAAAGTGCATGTTGTTGCCAAATGTATTTCAAATGCTGTAAACCTAGTTCATAGTTGTTAGTTTCCTTTAATGCCAAACAAACACATACCAATCGTTGGTTAGAAGGCGATCGCCGAATCCGTCCTCGCTTTCTCCCGTGTCGCTGGCTGTCGTGTCGTTTTCGTTGGTTTCGCTTGCATACGGTTCAAACCGATATGGCTCAATAGCTTCAGTTTCTTCTTCAATTTCGTTTTCGCTACCTGCCTCCACACTACAACCATCCGTTTCAATACATGCGTAATATGTTGAATCGCTTAAGCCGCTGAAATCCGAGTCTGAATCCGAGCTAATGTCGCTATACCTTGCTGTTCTACCCGCCATGCTTGTTTGTATTGGCATCACTATGTGACGTCACAGGAAAATGGACGGGTGTATATAACGATGGTTAAAATTGTGATAATGTTCCCCTTTAAGTGAGGGATGAGCCAAAGACTAATTCAGACCCACTGTGTGTCGCGATAATGCATATTGATGACACATTCTGGCTGTGTCCTGCAAAAAAACGACAAGAGAACGAACACGACCTTAGTGCACTGTAGAGTCTTCGTTAGATAGCGACTAACATGCTTTTAAATCAGCAATCCTAGCCTCCATGGCGGCAAATAAACACAGTTTCTTGCAAGTATCATTATTACTGCAGGACAAGGAATAGCTAAAACACAGTGACATGCGGTGAGGTTGATGGCTGGTGAGGCACTGACTTCATCACAGTCAGATTTACAAACATATGAACCCTAAAGAGTATCTTATTCACCATTTGATTGGCAGCAGTTAACGGGTTATGTTTAAAAGCTCATACCAGCATTCTTCCCTGCTTGGCACTCAGCATCAAGGCTTGGAATTGGGGGTTAAATCACCAAAAATGATTCCCGGGCGCGGCGCCGCTGCTGCCCACTGCTCCCAGGGGGTGAACAAGGGGATGGGTCAAATGCAGAGGACAAATTTCACCACACCTAGTGTGTGTGTGACAATCATTGGTACTTTAACTTAACTTTAACTTTACACAATCAAACTGTAGCACACAAAAAAGCACATTTAATAAAAAAACGTTATTATGGTCTTACCTTTACTTATAAATGCGCCGCTGTTGTGCTGGATTAATGAACCCCCTGATGGGAGTGTTATATCAACTAAAGCCCTCACTTCAACTTTCCACGTGCAAGATTGAATCTATTTAAAAAAGTGTAACCGAGGGTTTATAAATGTCGCCTATACTGTATGAAACTACAAAATAACAAACACGGAGGCTCCAGTTTACACGAGGACCACTTTATTTACCTTCTTTCAAAAACTTCCGCTCCACTCCGTGTCAAAATTCCGCTCTTAGCGCCTTCAAAATAAGAGCTCAAGGCATATACTGTATAACAGCGCATAACAGGAACTTAACATCACAAAGAGGAAAGCCCATAAAAATAGGTTACAAAATTTATTTAATAAGAAGCCAAAAAGTGCAAAAACAATAATGTTCGTGTTGGAGGAGTTGTGAATTAGATACACCTGCAGCCTGCAGGTGTACCTAATGTTGTGGCCCAGCAGTCATTCGCAACTCCTCCAACACGAACATTATTGTTTTTGCACTTTTTGGCTTCTTATGAAATAACTTTTTTAAATAGATTCAATCTTGCACGTGGAAAGTTTAAGTGTGGGCTTTAGTTGATATAACACTCCCATCAGGGGTTGCCGTGCATTCTACGGCGGGGGTGCAGGAGGCGAGCCTCAGCCAGTGCGTCTTTTGCAGCCGTTTTATGATCGCTCAGCACAAGAAATACTTTACACACATACAGTTGTTGACAAAATACACTGTACATTATATACCTCAGCTAACTAAACTATGGAAATGTATAATATACGGTAGTTCATATAGCAATACGGTCTCACTGCACAGCAGACCAGCAGTTAGCCGAGTCCGTCCATGTTGAGGCACTGAGTGACGTGCCTCGACTGGCTGCTGTTCACCGCACCGTCTCTTCTCAGTATTTGAACGGCAAATGTGAAAATTCAGCAATTTTGAATAAAAATAATCTAAAACTGGTGAAGTTAAATGGAAAATAACTTTATAGTATAATCACTGGATACATTTAACAATTTAATATATTTTTTTTTCTTTTTAAATTTTTTTTCCTTTCCATGATGGCAGGTGAGGCCCCGCCTCACCTGCCTCGAGTGACTGCACGTCACTGCTAAAACATACTACAATACACACCGTAGTAGGATATGCTAATTGTTGAGCTAGATAACTTGAATGTAAACAGAAGTGGGCCGATCGATATGAATACATCGACAGTAACAATAGCAAGTATGGTACAAGGTCAGGTATCAAGTCGATATCTTTTGTCGTTTTTGTTTACCAATTTAGGAAGTAAGTTCCTGGACTAAGGAGGGCTTTGAGGGAAAAAAACTAAGGATTTAAATCAGAGATAATATTTGGAATTAATGTAAATATTGAATTGACATCGATACACCGCCAGCCTGTGTTTATGTCGGATTATAAATGTGATCAAAAATGTATTCATTCGTTGATGTAGAAGACAGTGTTATCAGTATTGGCATGATTAATACTGATAATGATACTACTTGGTATTGGATCGATACTAGGGGTGTAACGGTACACAAAAATGTCGGTTCGGTACGTACCTCGGTTTAGAGGTCACGGTTCGGTTAATTTTCGGTACAGTAAGAAAACAACAAAATATACATTTTTTGGTTATTTATTTACCAAATTTGCTAAATCTTACACCAAAAATATTTTTCTTAGTGATTCAATATTATGTTTTGAGCAATGACAGTTTGAAAGAAAAAAAAGAGCTTTGTTTTATTAGTCAACATTGCAACTTTTTCTACAATACATTTAACTTTTAAGCTTTTTTATTTCACTTTTGTTATGTTTTTGTTTAATTTAATAGTATTTTTAGAATGTGCCGTGGGCCTTTAAAACATTAACTGTGGGCTGCAAATGGCCTCCGGGGCACAGTTTTGACACCCCTGCCATAAATTATAAAAAATTAAATCTGATAAATCTATGGATAAAAAGCAGAGCCTGGCGACGCATGCACGTTTATGATAACTCTCTCGCTCTCTCTGTCTCTGCCCCTCCCTCACCAATGCTGCTGCGCGCACAATTTGTTTTGTTTTCAACCCCGTCTTAACCCTGAACGTACATTGAAAATACACGCAACCCTAACTCAAAATGCCGGACATTTGAGGCATTTAAGAAACTCCGCCCGGACAGCCCCGCAAAAGAGGACATGTCCGGTGAAAAGAGGACGTATGGTCAGTCTATCGTAGCCCGGTCGCTGTTAGCATGCAGTGTGTTGTGCCTCGGTGTGCATTGTTTACACAACGTGTTGTACGCTACTTAATATGTCCGTGTGGAAACTCGTTCGGTACACCTCCGAACCGAACCGAAACCCCCATATCGAAACTGTTCAATACAAATACACGTACAGTTACATCCCTAATCGATACCCATATTTGTAGTATCGCCCGAACTAGGGGTGTCCAATAATATCGGCCTGCCGATAATATCGGCCAATAAATGCTTTAAAATGTAATATCGGAAATTATCGGTATCGGTTTCAAAAAGTAAAATGAATGACTTTTTAAAACCCCGCTGTACGGAGCGGTAGATATCCGGTAAAACGCGGATGTAGGGAGAAGTACAGAGCAGTTGCGTCTCCCAGTCAGCAGCCCCTCCCCTCTCCTACTCTAGTATACTCTGGACTCAAGCTGTGTGCCTTCACTGATTTTGTAGCTGTTGTTTTGAGGCATTATTTTTTTTTAAAACAAATAATGCACTTTGTGAAAGTCAAAGTATAGTATTTCCCATAGTTGTAGTGGGTATCAGGATTATCTAAGGGAGAGCATGTCCCAAAATCCAAGTTGCTGTTTTGAGGCATGTTAAAAAAAATAATGCACTTTGTGACTTCAATAATAAATATGGCAGTGCCATGTTGGCACTTTTTCCCATATCTTGAGTTGAAGTTGTTCTCTTATTTTGGAAAACCATGTTACATTGTTTAATGGAGCATCACAACAAAATTAGGCATAATAATGTGTTAATTCCACAACTGTATATATCAGTATCAGTTGATATCGGAATCGGTAATTACGAGTTGGACAATATCGGAATATCGGATATCGGCAAAAAAGCCATTATCGGACATCTCTAGCCCGAACCGAATGTAAAGTATCCAAACAGTAATATTATTTTAACAGAAGTGTAGATAGAACCAAGTTATAACAAAGTAACCAGATATTAATAGTAAATTAGGAAGTAGAATAATAGTTTTGACAAAATAATACAACCGGAAATGATGCAATATGTTCTGAAGGCATATGTCAGCAGCCAAATTAGGAGCCTTTTTAACCTGTTTTGAAATTATTATATTACCATTTATATGTCAAATAACATACAGTGACACATATCGTTGTCACAGGAGGCTGGGATATATTTTGTGATATAGATTTTAGGCCATATCTACTACTCAATTATAATCCTTTTGTGGCCGGGGCCTTGTTCCCTGAATTTGTAAACATAAACAAAAACAGAGTACTGACTTTGTGAAATTGAAAAATCCCTTTAGTATCACTACCGTATTTTTCGGAGTATAAGTCGCTCCGGAGTATAAGTCGCACCGGCCGAAAATGCATAATAAAGAAGGAAAAAAACATATATAAGTAACATAAGTCGCATTTTTGGGGAAATTTATTTGATAAAACCCAACACCAAGAATAGACATTTGAAAGGCAATTTAAAATAAATAAAGAATAGTGAACAACAGGCTGAATAAGTGTACGTTATATGAGGTATAAATAACCAACTGAGAACGTGCCTGGTATGTTAACGTAACATATTATGGTAAGAGTCATTCAAATAACTATAACATATAGAACATGCTATACGTTTACCAAACAATCTGTCACTCCTAATCACTAAATCCCATGAAATCTTATACGTCTAGTCTCTTACGTGAATGAGCTAAATAATATTATTTGATATTTTACGGTAATGTGTTAATAATTTCATGCATAAGTCGCTCCTGAGTATAAGTCGCCGGCCAAACTATGAAAAAAACTGCGACTTATAGTCCTAAAAAAAAATACGGTAGTCACTTCTCAGAGCTTCAGCGTGTGCCTTATCTGTGTTTTTTCACCTTTTGACGAGTTTTGACTAACTCAATATGAGCCCTAAAAAGAGAACAGACCAGCCTGAGAGGGAATCACTGTGGAGTTTTTAAAAAATCAAATAAAAACAGACTATTTGCAAGGATTACATTAATGGCCCTAGCAAGTAATATGGAGGAATTGACGAAGCAGGCTTTAATTGTGACGAGCCCAGATTGTTCTGGAAAAAGATGCCAAAGCAGATTTAATTTTAACAGCATGTTTATTATTGTCGCAATATAATTGTTAAAGTTAAGAATTTATGTGATTTCTAATAGTTTGTGAGGGCACCAAAGGGATTTCTGTGTGTGTGCGCTTGTTGGCAGAACAGCGCATACAAAGGACAGCTTGTTAATGATGTTGTTTATGCTTGTTAATAAAGAGAAAGTTGATCGATCACCTCGTCCTGTTTGTTTGATATACATTACTGTATCACACTTTATATTGTGTTCAAACTATAAAAATGTTCACTAAAATATGGACTTCTGTCAAGGCTGGAACCCATTATTTGTTTCTTATGGAGAAATTTGCTTCAACACCAAGAATAGACATTTGAAAGGCAATTTAAAATAAATAAAGAATAGTGAACAACAGGCTGAATAAGCGTACGTTACATGAGGCATAAATAACCAACTGAGAACGTGCCTGGTATGTTAACGTAACATATTATGGTAAGAGTCATTCAAATAACTATAACATATAGAACATGCTATACGTTTACCAAACAAACAATCTGTCACTCCTAATCGCTAAATCTCATGAAATCTTATACGTCTAGTCTCTTACGTGAATGAGCTAAATAATATTATTTGATATTTTACGCTAATGTGTTAATAATTTCACACATAAGTTGCTCCTGAGTATAAGTCGCAACCCCGGCCAAACTATGAAAAAAACTGCTACTTATAGTCCGAAAAATACGGAAATTTACTGATACTACCCTTGGTATCAGCACTTCCTATATATGGTTCGATCCGCACTACCTTTAGTGTATATGTACATCTTCCATCTACACTTCTTAAACTTTCCTAAGCACGTATTGTTTCAATTGTTTCAAGCTAGCTTAGCGATTAGCATGTTTTCTTGTCTGCTGCTCCTGCTTGCACTTACTCGGGTGTGTAACACGTTCAGCCTCGCCCTCCAGTGGTGATATTACTTTTTTTAAATGTAGTTTAGAGAAAAGAGTCTTGGCCTTGAAAGTCCTCTACAAATCATGCTAATGTGCCCAAAGCTAAGTGTCATGTCATCCAACTGTGGCAACAAAGCAAATTTTAGAGCTACACGGCTGCAGCAGACTCCCTTAGGAGGAATGTGGATGGAATTCTGCCAAAAGTCAGCTGATCAATGAGCGTAAACAAACTCTTGCACAATCTAACCATGATCACCTCTCACGCTGAGAGTGGACTGGCAGAAGAATAACGTGTTTACATGGGAGATTTGAGGAAGTGTTCAGCTGGCCTCGGAGGCGCCGGACACTTCCCGTACTGCTGAGAAACAAAAAAAAAAAGGGTCACCTGACTTGGAAAGAACAAGGTGACAGTAACTAGAACTGCACATTGTGGAATGTCATATTTGTGTTTTAGCTAGCAGGCTACACGTGCGTGCCGGCCCAGTCACATTATATCTACGGCTTTTCACACACACACACACACACACACACACACACACACACACACACACAAGTGAATGCAAAGCATACTTGGTCAACAGCCATACAGGTCACACTGAGGGTGGCCGAATAAACAACTTTAACACTGTTACAAATATGCGCCACACTGTGAACCCACACCAAACAAGAATGACAAACACATTTCGGGAGAACATCCGCACCATAACACAGCAGAACAAATACCGTATTTTCCGCACCATAAGCCGCCCTGGGTTATAAGCCGCGCCTTCAATGAACGGCATATTTCAAAACTTTGTACACCCATAAGCCGCCCCGTGTTGTAAGCCGCATCTAACTGCGCTAAAGGGAATGTCAAAAAAACAGTCAGATAGGTCAGTCAAACTTTAATAATATATTAAAAACCAGCGTGATGTGGGCGCGCATGGAGTCGTATATCAACATGGACGGAGCTGCGTGAAAAAAGCCACCCGGCCTCTTCGCGTAAACTTCCCTTAACCACTCGCTCATCTTTTCTTCATCCATCCATCCCTTCGAGTTAGCTTTTATGATGACGCCGGCTGGAAAGGTCTCTTTTGGCAAGGTCTTCCTTTTGAATATCACCATGGGTGGAAGTTTCTGGCCATTAGCATGGCAAGCTAGAACCACAGTGAAGGATGACTTCTCATTCCCTGTGGTGCGAATATTCACCGTACGTGCTCCTGTTGTATCCACAGTGCGGTTCACAGGAATATCAAAAGTCAGTGGAACCTCGTCCATGTTGATAATGTTCTCTGGCCGGATCTTTTTTTCAGCTATCTTGTTTTTACAATATGCACGGAAAGTAGCCAGCTTTTCTTGAAAGTCTTTAGGCAGTTGCTGTGAAATAGTAGTCCGTGTGCGGATGGAGAGATTGCGTCTTTTCATGAACCGGAAACCTGTCGCTTAGTAGGAGCCATTTTGTGGTCTTTACAGATGTAAACACACAAAGGAAATGAAACGTAATATCCGCACGCTTCTTCTTCTTCTTCTACGGGGGCGGGTGGTTGCTTACAGTAGAAGAAGAAGCGCTTCCTCTTCTATGGGGGCGGGTGCTTACCTTGGCGGTTGCTTGCCGTAGAAGAAGAAGCGCTTCCTCTTCTACGGGGAAAAAAGATGGCGGCTGTTTACCGTAGTTGCGAGACCTAAACTTTATGAAAATGAATCTTAATATTAATCCATATATAAAGCGCACCGGATTATAAGCCGCACTGTCAGCTTTTGAGTAAATTTGTGGTTTTTAGGTGCGGCTAATAGTGCGGAAAATACGGACCCAGAACCCCTTGCAGCACTAACTCTACCGGGACGCTACAATATACACCCCCCGCTAACCCCCCCCCGCCCCCCCCAACCTTAACCACCCTCACCTCAACCTCCTCATGCTCTCTCAGGGAGAGCATGTCCCAAATTCCAAGCTGCTGTTTTGAGGCATGTTAAAAAAAAAAAAAGCACTTTGTGACTTCAATAATAAATATGGCAGAGCCATGTTGGCATTTTTTTTCCATAACTTGAGTTGATTTATTTTGGAAAACCTTGTTACATTGTTTAATGCATCACAACAAAATTAGGCATAATAATGTGTTAATTCCACGACTGTATATATCGATATCAGTTGATATCGGAATCGGTAATTAAGAGTTAGACAATATCGGAATATCGGATATCTGCAAAAAAGCCATTATCGGACATCTCTACTTGAAACTCACCGAGAGAATGCAAAGAGTGTGCAAAGTAGTAATCAGAGCAAAGGGTGGCTATTTTGAAGAAACTAGAATATAAAACATGTTTACAGTTATTTCACCTTTTTTTTGTTAAGTACATAACTCCACGTGTTCATTTATAGTTGTGATGCCTTCAGTGACAATCGACAATGTAAATAGTCATGAAAATAAAGAAAACGCATTGAATGAGGAGGTGTGTCCAAACTTTTGGCCTGTACTGTACATCGACATATCGATCAATCGTTACACCGATATTGATTACTCACAACACTTTAAATGTCATGTTTTTACGAAATCGTATGCAAGTGTCCCCTGTATGAATGACATGATTGTGCAAGAGTGTTACATGTTGACAAGCAAACAGGCCAAAGTTCAAGAGGAAGGTGGGACATGTGACGCCTTCACACACACACACACACACACACACGTATGTATATATATATATATATATATATATATATATATATATATATATATATGTATATATATATATATATATATATATATATATATATATATATATATATATATATATATATATATATATATATATATATATGTGTGTTTTTTTCTTTCAAAGTCTATTTCTGTCGCGTTTACATGCAGTGTTGAGCGCCTTCCAGGATGGCCTTGTGGCCACGCTGCTGCTGCCCAGACTGGCTCATTCATGGCCCACCAGCTGGGCGCCTCTCAGCTTCTCAAAGGACCCCTCTCAGTAGCGGGGGTATGGCCGCACTCACTACACCGACGTTTACCCTGCGCGCACTCAGCTCTAGTTGTGCAACGCTCGCGATGGGCGCAGACATTTCACTTATCGCGGCCGTACGGTGTTGGCGGAGCTTGGAAATTGTGTTTGTCGTGGACCTCGGTTAAGGTTTCTAAACCAAATTTCTTAAATATTGAACTACTATCCAGTAGGAGATATAATGATGAGATATAATGTATTTCATCTAAACCAATTTCTTAAATATTGAACTACAATCCAGTAGGGCTGGGCGATATATCGAGTTTGTAAGATATATCGACACATTTTTAAACAAGATATGAATTAAGAAAATATCGTAATATCGATGTAATTTATTTCACGTTAAAGGCGATTTAGATATTAAAAAACCTAGTGGAAGATGGCAGAGGGATTCTCTTCTTTAGATGTTTCTTTCAGCGATGTAGACGACGTCCAGGAAACCCACAATGCGTCTACTTGGCCACATTTGGACAAATGTATGCGTCTGGATAAAACATTTGTTTGAGTTGTTTACCATGTAAGCCCAAATCAAAACTGTTCTCGAGTTGCCAAGCCGGAGGAGAAATGCTGCCGAAGTGAGGAAGATCATAGCCGCACAATTAAGTCAAGTCACTTACTTGGCGCTGACCAGAACCGTACGTGTGTGACAGTCCGTTACATTGTCGACTGAGCTATTTTTAGAACAGGCCAGCGGGCGACTCATCTGGTCCTTACGGGCGACCTGGTGCCCGCGGGCACCGCGTTGGTGACCCCTGCCTTAAAAGGCACCGCCTTTGCGTGCCGGCCCAATCACACACACACACACACACACACACACACACACACACACACACACACACACACACACACACACACACACACACACACACACACACAGACACAGACACAGACACAGACACAGAATGCAAAGCATACTTGGTCAACAGCCATATAAGTCACACTGAGGGTGGCCGTATAAACAACTTAACACTGTTACAAATATGCGCCACACTGTGAACCCACACCAAACAAGAATGACAAACATAAACACAACAGAACAAATACCCAGAACCCCTTGCAACACTAACTCTTCCGGGACACTACAATATACACCCCCCGCTACCCCTACCCCCCCACACCTCAACCCCGCCCCCCCTCAACGTCCTCATGATCTCTCAGGGAGAGCATGTCCAAAATTCCAAGCTGCTGTTTTGAGGCTTGTTAAAAAAAAATAATGCACTTTGTGACTTCAATAATAAATATGGCAGTGCCATGTTGGCATTTTTTTCCATAACTTGAGTTAATTTATTTTGGAAAACCTTGTTACATTGTTTAATGCATCCAGCGGGGCATCGCGACAAAATTAGGCATAATGTGTTAAAGTCCACGACTGTATATATCGGTATCAGTTAATATCGGAATCTGTAATTAAGAGTTGGACAATATCGGATATTGGCAAAAAAAACATTATCGGACATCTCTAGTTAATACCCATTTTGACTAACTGGGCTAATAAAAGTGCCACTGACTGTTTGCAGTACAGTTGTCATCCAGTTCAATTTCAGTGAACCTCGCTCTAAAATGAATATCGTGATATGTATACTTTCACTGGAAAATATATCGAGACCTATATCGAATACAGAGTTTAAGTAAAAATATATCGAGATATACTTTTTCCTCCATATCGCCCAGCCCTACTATCCAGTAGGAGATATAATGTATCTCAGATGCACACATTTGGGGTATTTACAAGGTTTGCAGTACCCTCTCGGTCCAATTAGGAGGCAAACTCACCAGCACACGCACTGAGAAAGAGCCAGTCCATCTTCCTCATCCTATTCCGTATCTGCTTCAGCTTTTTGAAGTCCATCGACTGCTCCTCCTTGCCGCTCATGGCTCCGGCCGCCAGCTCTATCCTTTGGAAATCCATTTGAACGTGGTCCTCCCTCTTGGCCAAAGGAGGCGACCTCCTCTGGCCCCCGCTGCAGCCGCCGACACCGCCGCCGGCCCTCCACCGCGCCCGGTCTTGTTCGTTTATAATGGCCGAGTGGTCGGCGGGCTGCGCCAGCTCGATGGCCTCGTGGCGGTACGGCTTGGGGTGGTCGCACACCACGCACTTGAGCGTTTTGGGCAAGTTCTGGTAAGTGCAAGACGAGCATGTCCAGTGCCGCTGGTGGGTGTTGAGCCTGTTGCGGTCGTTGTACTCCTCACAGGGGTCCACGGGGGAGTGCAGCGCCGGGCGACTGCCCGCGTTGGAACTGGACGTGTGGGGGGATTCCGTGGGGCTGCAGCTCTTAGGGCGCTGACACAGACACTGCGTGCAGCGGATGGCCCGCGGCCAGTTCAAGAAGGTGCACATTTGACAGGACCACTTGGTGGCCATCTCAGCCATGCCGGCCGAGCGTATCCTGGGCCGGGCGCTGGAGTCCGGGCAGATGAGAAGGCTGCTGCCGCCCTCGTTGGCCGGGAGGTCCCACTTGCGGCTGGGGTCCAGGTCGGGGCTAATTTTGTACGGCTCCTCCGTGATGATGGGAGCCCTGGACCTCTGCGCACGACACATTGTGCACTTGGTGGCGGAGGACCAGTTTTCGTAGGTGCAGTAGTCACAGGCCCATTTGTCCCTCTGGTCCGTCATTGTGGATCACCTGGTCAGCCTGTGGCAGCAGATAGACTGACAGTTTAGTCCAGTATTTCTCAATTATTTTTTCCCCCACACTTCCCCTAAATTTAAATACAATTAAAAACCTGATATTTATTTAAACTATTCGTACAAACCACTATACGAGTTTCTGGCACAGGCACCTACATGCCACCTCGCCGAAAACTAGTGTATTGTTTGACAACTTATCATGCCCACCCTACTATATAAGAAGTAATGGTCTAATGATTATAAAACTTTAATTGATATATATGTTAGGGATGTCCCGATCCAGGTTTTTGCACTTCCGATCCGATACCGATATTGTTTTTGCACTTCCGATCCGATACCGATACTGACCGATACTGGCCTATCCGACCATGTATTAAAGTTTAAAGTTATTTAGCCTACTTAGTTGTCAGAATCATGTTGAAAAGGGTTTTAGTACTCTTGATAACAACTAGCCAGCTGAATGAGGGGAGTTTGAATAATACACAATGGTTGGTAACAAGAAACTGACCTGTTTATTGAAGGATAAACACAAAATAGACAAAATTATACATGACAAACAGAAATGGCATCATTGAACTAGGGCTGGGCGATATGGCCTTTTTTTTAATATTGCGATATTTTAAGGCCATATTGTGATACACGATATATATCTCGATATTTTGCCTTAGCCTTGAATGAACACTTGATGCATATAATCACAGCAGTATGATGATTCTATGTGTTTTGATTGATTGAGACTTTTATTAGTAGGCTGCACAGTGAAGTACATATTCCGTACAATTGACCACTAAATGGTAACACCCCAATAAGTTTTTCAACTTGTTTAAGTCGGGGTCCACTTAAATTGATTCATGATACAGATATATACTATCAGATATATACTATCATCATAATACAGTCATCACACAAGATAATCACATTGAATTATTTACATTATTTATAATCCGGGGTGTGAAGGGGGGGCGCCGGATGTAAGTGTCAAAAAGACAGCCAAAAGAGTTTGATATGAGAATAAATCTAAAGTTAAAATATAGGGTAGAAATGCACCCATTTCCAGGAAATGTAGTCTTGATTTTCAAAATTTTCTTTCAAGGCTTGCATGTCTACATTAAAACATTCTTCTTCATACTGCATTAATATATGCTACTTTTAAACTTTCATGCAGAGAAGGAAGTCACAACTAAATAGATCACTAATTTTTTCAGACGGTGTTGATCTGGAAATTTTTGCCTCAGCATTTTGATGGTGTGGGCGTGTGGCACCGAACGGAGATAAGCATCTCGACAGACATTACAATATTTGAACAATGATGACGAAAACGGTTTTCTCTGTCGTGTCCGTGTGTCGAAAATTGTTATGCGCTTATTTTTTTAGTTGATTTTGTGCGTGGCATAGATTTGCCGTGCGCAGAGGACGCTTGAGCAGGCGCGCACCTTAGCGGCTGCGCTAGCATCACAGCTAACGTTAGCCAGGCTGCTACCTCTCTGCTCGGGGAGGACGTATACGTATGTGACGTATGACGTGACAGTATGTGACGTGTGTAAGAAGGTGCGCTCGCTGTCTGTGAGAGGGAGACACAGGAAAGAGTGAGAAGAGCCTGTCGTGTAATGCCAGCAGCTAAAAGCAACTGCGTGAGATTCCACAGACCTGTGGATGTGTTGAAGGTGTGCTGGAAAATGCAGAACGGAAATTACGGAGCAGCAGAAAAGTGGAATGTATTATTTAAATCGGTGCTTTGGAAAACACGGACCGGAGTTTTTTTTAAAACTGGATCTGGATCGGCATTTTCCCATGCCTTGCCGATACGCATTTTTTGGCAAATATCGGCGGACATCCCTAATATATGTACATATATGTTCAGTGCTAGACTGCTTCATCCCAAGTGCAGGACGAATAGACTCAAAAACTCCTTTGTCCCACACGCCATCAGACTGCACAACTCCTCTCTGGGGGGAGGGGGGCTACTAGGATGACAGGAGGCACAAAGCAATAAAAATACTGAAATAAACCGCAAAAACACTGCAATTAACAGTGCAATAAACAACAATAACAGTGCAATACATTTTAAAAGGTGCAATATACACATCACATCTTTCATATAGACTTCCTTTTTATTGTCATTCAAATTTGAACTTTACAGTACAGATAAGAACGAAATTTCGTTGCATTAGCTCATGGTAGTGCAGGATAAAAAATCAATAAGGTGCAGATATAAATAAATAGATTACTGCACAGATATAATCGACAGTATTACCGTTTTTCTTAATTTTTTTATTTTCATTACATGGTCACGATTGCCTAGTTTCCTTGTTATATTGTTATTTTAACTGTTATATTTGTATTCTTATTGTTACTTTTTCTTTTTATTCTCATTGTTATATTTTCTATTTTATTTCCATTTACACCTCCATTATTTACTTTTTAAATGATATCTCAATCCTGTACACTCACTGCTGCTGGAATTGTAATTTTCCTAAGGGAACTCTCCTGAAGGAATCAATAAAGTACTATCTATCTATCTATTTATCATGTATGCGAGCAAACTCAATTCAATTCCAATTTTTCTCAACAAAAGAGGGGACATATAACACATCTGCGGTCCTCTACAAGGTTTCTCATTGTATCCCATTTGGTTGAGTTTTTTCTTGCCCTGATGTGAGATCTGAGAATGTCGTCGTGGCTTGTGCAGCCCTTTGAGACACTTGTGATTTAGGGCTATATAAATAAACTTTGATTGATTGATTGATTTTTTTGTATAAGAATCCATTTTTTTTTAAATAAGTTTTAATGCCAGCTCCATGCAACTAGACTTAGACTTAGACAAACTTTAATGATCCACAAGGGAAATTGTTCCACACAGTAGCTCAGTTACAATGATGGAAAGTGTAAGGATGGAAAGGACAATGCAGGTATAAATAGACTAAATATAGCGATATAAAATATAACATATATACGTAATATTTACATAATATATGTACAGTATATTATATATACTGATAAATTATATTATGTCTATATTATATATACAATATATAACAATTACCATGTGCAATATTACAGTATATGTGACAGCTGCAGCATAAAATAGAGAGTAAATCCAGCATAAAATAGACATTAAAAACAAAGAGAAGTAGCTAACATAGAAGGTGTCAGGTAATAGACAGATTAGAAGATAGACTAGAAGGAACTTTTCTAACCTTTACCCCGCTTTGAAAGAGTTTCATTATAATTATCCTACCAAGTAATACATTACTAGAATCGTGTTGAATCGACAATTCTGAATCGGATGTTGTGGAAAAGTTGGGCCTTGGAGGTCAAAAAGGTTAAGAACTCCCTGATTGGAACTTTAATATTATCGAATAATGCAACAAATATGTCAATATATATTTTATAATTTTTTCAGCGTTGGCGTTAACACACTGTGTCTTTTTACGCATTTCCGGATGCTGATTTTTTTTTTAAACCACCCGGTTGGCTTGTTATTTTTGTATTTTATCGATTATCGCTTACCGCCAGTGTTTTGTTTAGTTTATATTTGCCGGCTCAAAATTTACGTCCCCGTTTATTGCGTCGTAAATTTTGATTCGCCGAAGGTTTTATCAATGACACATACTGCCTCAGTTTGACAGCGTGAGGGGCTGTCAAAAGAAAAACTTCATGGTAAACACTAAGGTGAGTGTAAAGTCAACCTTTTAAACTTCATCCTGTGCCATGTCTCCAGTAAATGACTTGCTTTAGTCTTTGTGAGTCCATGGAAACTTCACTTTTATCTCCCGCTGGTTCGACATCGTTCGAGGACGGAGACAGGCTAGCTGTTAGCTTCAAGCTAACCAGCACCCGACCAGACCCCTCCACTCCAAAAACATACTTTGCAGGTCAACAAACGGGGCAAATGTGTGCCTTTTGAAGTGTTAATGTACGAGGAGTGTTTAAAAAGAGGCTCTTAGAGAAGTGGTTGACAAGTTAGCAAGCGTCGCTCCCATCCCTGACGGTGACGTCATCACCGTCATTGTTTACTGAAGCAGAGATGCTGACTGTGCGTTATGATAAATTAAATTAGATTATAATATAGATTATAATATAATAGATATTTTTTTATTATTATCTATAGCAGGGTTGTCAAAAATGTGGCCTGGAGCTAATGCTTTAAAGGCCCAAGGCACATTCTAAAAATACTATTCAAATAAAAACATAACAAAAGTGGAATTAAAAAGATTACAGGGGAAATGTAATTTAGAAAAAGTTGCAATGTTGACTAATAAAACAAAGCTGGGTTTTTTTCTTAAAAACTGTCATTTTGCTCAAAACATAATATTGAATGAAAATCATTGTTTTTATGAATTATTGATTACGTCACATCAAATATTCCACTGAAAAATATTTTTTGTGGAAGATTTTGCATATATTTTGTGTTTGCCATAAAAAAAAAATCTAAATAACATTAAAAAAAACAACTTAGAATTGACGTTGAAGTTGATGTAGACTCTAGAGATTTAAGCGTTAAATAAATAATGTATGTATGCCCTGGCACACCATTATCATCATTTCATGACCGAAGCAATAAACCTTATACACTTTTATACTGAAATAAATACACCTACAACTTATTAAATACAAATATAGAAAAAAATACCGGCAGCGGTAAAGTTTAGATCCATGAAGAAAAGAAGAAAGTGAATGAATGTTTAGAACTGAATAAATTTACATATGCATTAAAAATTAGTTTTCTTTTGTATCATTTTTTTTAATAAGGCCACCTGCTCAGTGTCCATATGGTTAGAGTGTCCGCACTGAGATCGGTAGGTCGTGAGTTCAAACCCCGGCCGAGTCACACCAAAGACTATAAAAAATGGGACCCATTACCTCCCTGCTTGGCACTCAGCATCAAGGGTTGGAATTGGGGGGTTAAATCACCATAAATGATTCCCGAGCACGGCCACCGCTGCTGCTCACTGCTCCCCCTCACCTCCCAGGGGGTGGAACAAGGATACGGGTCAAATGCAGAGGGTAATTTCACCACACCTATCAGTGGTACTTTAACTTTTAATGAATTAAGTAACGTTTATGACAACCTTTTTCCAAAACACAATATATAATGTGAGATATAACAGCATAATGCATACATTAATCACTTGCTTTCAAAACGCTCACAAAAAAAAGTGGGGCCCATTTTAATGACTTGATGGGGTCCCCGGGGCCCCCTTTTTGAAAATTCCTAGCGCCAACACTGATGTCAATATATACTTTAAATTTAAAAAATTTTAGAATTAAATTAAATACTTAAATATCTGCTTGACTTATAATTTAATTTAAAAAGCATGTTATCAATCGAATTGTACAAACTGTACTGTTACTAAACAGCCAATCACGTGACGTGTTTATTTCGATGCAAGATTTGGCTACTTAGCTAGCTGGCTAGCGAGCTAACACGCTCGGCTATTAAATGGTCGCTATATCGCCATGACTCGGCTGACAAACTATTTCATATTTAATAAAAACAAAAACAAAAGGTGTCAAACTCTCACCGTGTAAGTGGTGTTGTACGAGCACAACAACACTTCTTGTCCTCTCCTTCTTCCTCCTCTTCGTCTTCCTCCTCCTGCTCTGACAATTCTATCCCTCGCCAACGTATTAAGTCGCCTTTTATTCTCTCACATGTTTACCTACACGGACACACGAAACCACCCCGCGGAACAAGCAGCCCGCTCGGCCGGGCCTACGGACGCCTCGACCCCTCGGAGGTGAACATTGCTCCGGTGTTGTTTAATGGCGGCGACGCGGAGACGAAAGGCTCAGCTAGAGCCAAAATAAACGCTGCCCACCCCCACCCCACCCCACACACCCCGCTGACGTCACCAATCATCTGGAGCAGCGCTCGTTGTGATTGGATGAGGGGAAACAACTGCGGCGCGTTCGTTGCCGTGGGGAATTTGAGCACCGCATCAAGGAGGTACTTTACCGGGAGTATTAGAGTCGAGATTTGATTTGATTTATGTTTTGTTAGATTATTACGAACAGGTTGTGGAACATAATATTTTAATCTAGTAGAACACACTAAGATAAACAACACTGAATTATCGCTTGGGTGCATACTTGCCAACCTTGAGACCTCCGATTTCGGGAGGCGGTGGTAGGGGGCGTGGTCGGGGGGGAGGGTGGTTGGGGCGGGGGCGTGGTTAAGAGGGGAAGAGTCCAGTATTTCATATATATATATATATATATATATATATATATATATATATATATATATATATATATATACAGGGACGTGCACATGATTATAGAGGGGCAGGGGCTCAAAGTCAGAAAAGGGCAGGAAATTTTTTTTTGGTCCTTTACACAATATGGAAATTAATGTAAAATTAAATTTGCTAATAGGAAGCTAACTATACAACTATACTATACTGCAATATTTGATAAGACCTCTTCTCCTACATCACTTGTAGCTCCTTCAACTTCCCCCTCATCTATGGCTTCCTCTGCAGTAGTATCATCTGCCTCCCTTCCTGTGGATTCTTCCTCCCCAACATTTACCGGGATTTCTATGGCTTCCTCTGTGTCAGGAGTTGCATCTAAAGCCTCTTTTCTCTCAGGTGTTGCTTCTACACTCTCCACCTCCTCTCTCTCAGGTGTTGCTTCTAAGGTCTCTGCCTCTCTCTCAGGTGTGACACTTTCTGAGGTCTGTGGTCTTTCTTCAATTCTGGTGCTAGTACTTGGTTTTAGCCATGCATTAAGAGGTCTGCTACCCTTAGCTGCTTCCTGGCGCTCCTTCTCCTTCCTTTTCTGTATCCTTTATTTTTTTGGCATTGTGCTGCAGGCATAATCAACATGAATCAAGTTTAAATACAGATGGTAATATTCCTAACAGATAACCTACATCTTATATCCCCAGAATGCTGAAATTATTATTATTATTAATAATAATAATAATAATAATGATAATAATGGGATGAGAATCAGCACCTCCAAGTCCGAGTCCATGGTTCTCGCCTGGAAAAGGGTGGAGTGCCATCTTCGGGTTGGGGAGGAGACCCTGCCCCAAGTGGAGGAGTTCAAGTACCTCGGAGTCTTGTTCACGAGTGAGGGAAGAGTGGATCGTGAGATCGACAGGCGGATCGGTGCGGCGTCTTCAGTAATGCGGACGCTGTATCGATCCGTTGTGGTGAAGAAGGAGCTGAGCCGGAAGGCAAAGCTCTCAATTTACTGGTCGATCTACGTTCCCATCCTCACCTATGGTCATGAGCTTTGGGTTATGACCGAAAGGACAAGATCACGGGTATAAGCGGCCGAAATGAGTTTCCTCCGCCGGGTGGCGGGTCTCTCCCTTAGAGATAGGGTGAGAAGCTCTGTCATCCGGGGGGAGCTCAAAGTAAAGCCGCTGCTCCTCCACATGGAGAGGAGCCAGATGAGGTGGTTCGGGCATCTGGTCAGGATGCCACCCGATCGCCTCCCTCGGGAGGTGTTTAGGGCACGTCCGACCGGTAGGAGGCCACGGGGAAGACCCAGGACACGTTGGGAAGACTATGTCTCCCGGCTGGCCTGGGAACGCCTCGGGATCCTCCGGGAGGAGCTGGACGAAGTGGCTGGGGAGAGGGAAGTCTGGGCTTCCCTGCTTAGGCTGCTGCCCCCGCGACCCGACCTCGGATAAGCGGAACAAGATGGATGGATGGATGGATTATTATTATTATTATTATTATTATTATTATTATTATTATCATCATCATCATCATTATCATTATTCGTATTATCATTATTATTATTATTATTTTGTTAACCCACACAGAAATAGCAAAGTCACTATAAACTTTATATCTAAACCTCTACTGTGAGAGAAATGTGATCCACCGTAAACACAGTGCATTTTATTTTGAAAATTAACCCGGTGTTTTATTTTGTATTTTGTACACTACTTCCTGTCCCGCACGATCCGCTCTGCTCTGTGCGGGTTTGATGTGCCGTGCTCCGACGTCCGGCAAAAACAGAAGCTGACACATTGAATAATAGAAATATACAGCGTTTTTCTGAAATATTACCCATATTAGATGCTGAATAAGTGGACGGCGACTAGACCATAACTCACAGGTTCAAGTTGTTCCACTGTCACGTCTCCTCAGCACCGCAGTTGGCTCTCTCTCCTCTCACTTACAGTGAAGCGGCGGAAGCGGCAGGCTCAAACAACCCGGTATTACAAGAAAACGTAGAGTTTTTGTACCGCTGTTTTTTTTTTACATCCCTGACAGGAATTTATTATTGTTGTTCAAAGAAAAAAAAACGAAAAAAACAACAACACACACACACAGGCAGAGGGCACTTTTTAAGACGAGGCAAAAAGGGCAGGGGCTCAAGCACCCATAGGGCCCTATGTGTGCACGTGCCTGTATATATATATATATATATATATATATATATATATATATATATATATATATATATATATATATATATATATATATATATATATACATATAAGAAATACTTGACTTTCAGTGAATTCTAGCTGTATGTATATATATATATATATATATATATATATATATATATATATATATATATATATATATATATATATATATATATATATATCGGTATATATATATACATATATACACACACACACATATATTTATATTATATATATATATATATATATATGGGACGGCGTGGCGAAGTTGGTAGAGTGGCCGTGCCAGCAATCGGAGGGTTGCTGGTTACTGGGGTTCAATCCCCACCTTCTACCATCCTAGTCACGTCCGTTGTGTCCTTGGGCAAGACACTTCACCCCTTGCTCCTGATGGCTGCTGTTTAGCGCCTTGCATGGCAGCTCCCGCCATCAGTGTGTGAATGTGTGTGTGAATGGGTAAATGTGGAAATAGTGTCAAAGCGCTTTGAGTACCTTGAAGGTAGAAAAGCGCTATACAAGTATAACCCATTTATCATTTATATATATATATATATATATATATATATATATATATATATATATATATATATATATATGTGTGTGTGTATAAATAAGAGAAATACTTGAATTTCAGTGTTATTTATTTACACATATACACACACATAACACTCATCTACTCATTGTTGAGTTAAGGGTTGAATTGTCCATCCTTGTTCTATTCTCCGTCACTATTTTTCTAACCATGCTGAACACCCTCTCTGATGATGCATTCTGCTTCGTCTCCTTGTTGTGTGCACTGCACTCTCTAAAAGCCGTAGATGTTGTTGTCACATATGCATGTACAGTAGATGGCAGTATTATATATATATTAGAGATGCGCGGTTTGCGGGCACAACCGCAGAGTCCGCGGATTATCCGCGGATCGGGCGGATGAAATTTAAAAAAATTAGATTTTATCCGCGGGTCGGGTCGGGTCGGGTCGGGCGGTTGAAATAAAAAAAAATTAGATTTTAAATAGATTCAGGCGGGTGGCAGTTAAACCAATTCGGAAATATATATACATAGTTAAATGTTGTTACCCACATACGAAAAACGAGCAGGCACCTGCTGCATATGCCACAACAGAAGAAAAAAAAAGAAGAAGAGATGGACACTTTTACGGAGCGAAGAAGGCCCCCGACGTCTCGCCGGGGTCCGGGACCGAGGCCCCTTCCCCCGAGAGGGCCCCACCGGGAGCCGTAGCTGAGGCGATCCGCGAGAAGGGCCCGACGCACGTCCAGGGTCACCACCGCGCCCACCGCACCGACACCCCGCCGTGGCCGGCGTCACGCGCAGCAGGTAAGCAGCTTACCTGCCCGCCACCCCCGTGGCTGGGGGCTCGTAACAGGGCGCGCTCCGCCCGCGCAGCTTACCTGCCCGCCACCCCTGTTGCCGGGGGCGCGTAACAGGGGTCACTCCGCGCGCAGTGCGCTCACGAAAGGGGTGGGGCTCACCCTGGTTGATATAGACAGCAGCTAGGACGGTGGCCATGGAAGTTGTAACAAGGAGTGTGTAACAACCCACCTGCCGAATCAACTAGCCCTGAAAATGGATGGCGCTGGAGCGTCGGGCCCATATACACGGCCTTCGCCGGCAGCGAGACGCGCTTGGAGGTGCGCTCAGCGCGGCTCCTATATGATTGCGCACTGGTGTGCGTCTGGGTCGTGACAGCGTGGGACGCGAATGTCTGTGCTGCATTGGATCAGTCTCCTTTCTTTAACAGGCAAAAGCTTTATAACCTCACTAATGCCTTGCATCGTCTATATTAGATATATAACAACGGGCGGGTACGGGCGGATGGCGGGCGGATGCGGTTCTGATCAAATGTTAGATCGGGTGGATTGCGGATGGTTGACGACTTTCTGATGCGGTTGCGGATGAAATAATTGCCTATCCGCGCATCTCTAATATATATATACATATATATATATATATATATATATATATATATATATATATATATATATATATATATATATATATATATATATATTTATTTATTTTATTTTTTTATTGTAATATATATATGTATATATTATATATGTATATACATATATAATTATATATATAATATACTATAAACTCTGCGATGAGGTGGCGACTTGTCACGCCCAAATGCAGCTGAGATAGGCTCCAGCACCCCCAGCGACCCCAAAAGGGACAAGCGGTAGGAAATGGATGGATGGATAATATAAACTATTATATTTATATATATATATATATATATATATATATATATATATATATATATATATATATATATATATATATATATATATATATATATATATATATAAAATTATCCATCCATCCATTTTCTACCGCTTATTCCCTTTGGGGTCGCGGGGGGCGCTGGAGCCTATCTCAGCTACAATCGGGCGGAAGGCGGGGTACACCCTGGACAAGTCGCCAGCTCATCGCAGGGCCAACACAGATAGACAGACAACATTCACACTCACATCCACACACTAGGGCCAATTTAGTGTTGCCAATCAACCTATCCCCAGGTGCATGTCTTTGGAAGTGGGAGGAAGCCGGAGTACCCGGAGGGAACCCACGCAGTCACGGGGGGGACATGCAAACTCCACACAGAAAGATCCCGAGCCCGGGATTGTACCCAAGACTACTCAGGACCTTCGTATTGTGAGGCAGGTGCACTAACCCCTCTGCCACCGTGAAGCCCATATATAAAATTATATATTATATAATTTTATATGTATATATATATATATATATATATATATATATATATATAAATATGTATGTATGTATATACATATATATATATATATATATATATATATATATATATATATATATATATATATATATATATATATATATATATATATATATATATATAATTATTATTATTATTATTATTATTTTTCTGTCAAAATGGAGATAGATAGTTGAGTACTTTAGAGATGTAAAGTATTAAATTAAGTGATGGGTCATCTCTTACAAGGACGCATCCTTATAAGGATGCACATTTTTTCCGGGTCGTTTTAATGAAGTGGTGGGTCATCCCTTATAAGGACACATCCTTATAAGGATGCACATTATTTCCGGTTTGTTTTAATGAAGTGGTGGGTCATCCCTTATAAGGACTCATCCTTATAAGGGATGGCATAACAAACATGGCGGCCTACCTGAGAAGGACGCATCACATTTCGCTCCACGTGTCCAACGTGGACAAAATAGCCAACGACTTTGTGTCCAAATTTAAGTTCCACTTATTCGCCACCAGGCTGACGGACCGAAGCAGGCAGCTGGCGTTCAGAACCGGGTCGGCGGTGTTTGTGGTGAGCGAGAGGGGGAGAAACCACCGCGCTGCTCTCTCATTGACCGGAGAACCGGCGGTCGTGGCGGACACACACTCCCGGAAGCCGCCGGCGGGATGTCTCTACGACGTCAGCCCGCACTACCCGGTGGACACGGTGTGCAACGTCTGCTTCGAGGTGGAGGACGTGCAGGGGTCGTTTGATGCTCTCCGGCGCCGGGGCTGCAGCTTCCTGGTGCCGCCTACTACGGTCCGCGACCGGCAAGGCCAGGTCACGTACGCCGTTCTTAAGTCCATCTTGGGGAATGTTTGCCACACGTTAATCGACAAGACGAAGTACGACGGGGGCTTTTTGCCCGGCTTCGACCTCGTCGACCAAGACCCGAGCGCCACCGGGGACGTTTGTCCTGTCACCCATGTGGACCACGTCGCCATGGTGTCCCCCATCGGGACCAGCCAGCAGGTCATAAGCTGGTACGAGCACGTTCTGGGCTTTCAGAGGTTTTTCGTTCACAGGTAAGACACACATTTTTTAACGCTTAATATCATTTATATGTCTATTGCAGGGGTCGGCAACCCAAAATGTTGAAAGAGCCATATTGGACCAAAAAAAAAATCTGTCTGGAGCCGCAAAAAATTAAAAACCTTATATAAGTTTTATAATGAAGGCAACACATGATGTAAGTGTCTATATTAGCCTACTATCAAAATGACTTTAAAAGTCTTATGTAAGTGTTATAATCAAGGCAATATATGATGTAAGTGTCTATATTAGCCTACTATCAAAATTACTTTAAAAGTCTTATATACTGTAGGTGTTATAATGAAGGCAACACATGATGTAAGTGTCTATATTAACTATATTAGCCTACTATCAAAATGACTTTAAAAGTCTTGTATAAGTGTTATAATGAAGGCAACACACAATGTAAGTGTCTATATTAGCCTACTATCGAAATTACTTTAAAAGTTTTCTATAAGTGTTATAATGAAGACAACACATGATGTAAGTGTCTATATTAGCAATATTAGCCTTCTATCAATATGACTTTAAAAGGCTTATATAAGTGCTATAATGAAGGCAACACATGATGTAAGTGTCTATATTGGCTAGATTAGCCTACTATTAAAATTACTTTAAAAGTCTTATATACGTGTTATAATGAAGGCAACACATGATGTAAGTGTCTATATTAGCCTACTATCAAAGTGACTTTAAAAGTCTTATATAAGTGTTATAATGAAGGCAACACATGATGTAAGTGTCTATATTAGCTATATTAGCCTACTATCAAAATGACTTTAAAAGTCTTACATATGTGTTATAATGAAGGCAATACATGATGTTAGTGTCTATATTAACTATATTAGCCTACTATCAAAATTACTTTAAAAGTCTTATATAAGTGTTGTAATGAAGGCAACACACAATGTAAGTGTCTATATTAGCCTACTATGGAAATGACTTT